>NW_023270433.1:38561020-38681449 GCF_011800145.1 Mirounga leonina | reverse complement strand
TTTCTTTCTTTCTTTCTTTCTTTCTTTCTTTCTTTCTTTCTTTCTTTCTTTCTTTCTTTCTTTCTTTCTTTCCTTCCTTCCTTCCTTCCTTCCTTCCTTCCTTTCTTTCTTTCTTTCTTTCTTTCTTTCAAGATATTTTATTTATTTATTTGACAGAGGGAGAGAGAGAGCACAAGCAGGGGTAGCAGTAGAGGGAGAAGCAGGCTCCCCACAGAGCAGGAAGCCCCATGCAGGGCTTGATCCCAGGACCCTGGGATCCTGACCTGCCTGAGCCGCAAGCAGATGCTTAACTATCTGAGCCACCCAGGTGCCCTGCAATGGTGATTTTTCTTAATGTTGATTCTTATCCCCATTTTTTCCAACTCCAGACAAAAAAGTAAAATTGCAAAAATGTAATTCTAAAGAATGATTCAAAATACATTTAATAAATAATGTTACTACCTAGAGTCTACCAAAAAATATTTTAGAAATACCACATACACTTTATATTACCCCCCTCCAAACAAATTATTTCTGTATGGGTGAGTATAATGGTTCAATTTCATTAAACGTCAACAGTTTCCTTGATTAAAATGACATTTAATTAAACCTTCTTTCTTTGCCATAAATTTCTGTACCAATATCTGACATCTTTCCATAGTTAAAGAGAATATTTTAACCAGAGAATATAAACATAGTCAGTAAAGATGGGAAAATGAATCATTACAACCTGTTAATGTGTAGGAAAAGGAATTTATGTCTGCTCCTTGTTATCCTACTTCAAATTTTGTTCACTCATAATATTCAGATAATGCATTTCAATAATTTTTATGGTGACATGTATAATTTACAAAATTATTAAATTATATGTTTTAAAAAGAAATGAACAGGGGCTGGCTTAAATTTCTTTAGGATAATTGTAGAGTGAATTTCCAAAGTGATTTCAATTGCCTGCTTATTCTATAGCTTGCTTATGATATAATCCTAATTGCCACAAAGAAAATTTTTTTCAACAAAGATTGCTAACTAATACTCATATAAATTTAAGAAATGTTTCACATCTTTAATATATATTTATTTTATATAAAAAGTATATCTTTCCTTCAGTCTTTCACCTCTTTCTTCATATCACTGTCAATCAAATCTAATTGAATTTAAAATTTATATACATATATTGAAAACTGGGGATACAATTTTCAAAAAAAAAATTAGGTAGTATATATACAACAATATAACACATTGATAATACTAAAATTAAGGGAAATAACTTGCCAACATATTACACAAACCCTATGGAAATATTTCCTTTAAACATGAAATGAACAAAGATATTCTCAAGAAAACAAAGCCAAGAAAACTTGCTACCAGCAAATTGATCTACAAGAACATCGAATACAGTTCATTAGGTTGAGGAACACCAATGCTGGATTAGAATCCATAGTCCAAGAAGAAAGGATTAAAATCTGCACTTTAAGAAAGTGCAGATAAGTGAATAAATACAAAAGACAGTAGAATGCATAAAGCAACCATAATGGCAATATCTTGAAAAGTTTCTAACACATTCAGAAGTAAAATATATAATAACATTTGGGATTTTTTAAAAGGGATAAATGAATATAAATTGTTACAAACTTCTTATATTGTTTGGGATGAGATAAAAGTAGTAGCTTAAGATGTCAACAATAATTTAACAAATTTTGAAATAATATGAGGAACCACTAAAGAATGATGAAGATATTACCAAAATGCTAATAGAAATGTTCAAATAGAATCCTAAAAAACTTGATTAATATAAAAGAATATAGGGCGCCTGGGTGGCTCAGATGGTTAAGCGTCTGCCTTCGGCTCAGGTCATGATCTCAGGGTCCTGGGATCGAGTCCCGCATCGGGCTCCCTGCTCCTTGGGAGCCTGCTTCTCCCTCTGCCTCTCTCTCTCTCTCATGAATAAATAAATAAAATCTTAAAAATATATATATATATAAAAGAATATAGGAAAGAAGGAATCAAGAACGAAGGACAGATGTGACAGAAAACAAATAGCAAGATGGTAGATTTAAACCCAATTATATCAATAATAACATTAAATATGAATGGACTAAAACAACCAACTAAAAGACAGAGATAGGATAAAGAGAAAGAGAGAGAGAAGAAAAACCTAACATCCTGCTTATAAGAAAAACGTTAAAAAGATAGGTTGGAAGTAAAATAAATTTTTATTTTTTTTTTTTAAGATTTTATTTATTAATTTATTTGACAGAGAGAGAGATCACAAGCAGGTGGAGTGACAGGCAGAGGGAGAAGGAGAAGCAGGCTCCCCACTGAGCAGGAAATCCCATGTGCAGCTCCATCCCAGGACCCCAGGACCATGACCTGAGCTGAAGACAGACATTTAACTGAGTGACCCAGGCATCCCTAAAATAAATTTTTAAAAAATCATGTGACAACTAATCCAAGGGAAGATAATGTAACTATGTTAACACTGAACTAAGGAGATCTTGGGGTGCCTGGGTGGCTTAGTTGGTTAAGCTACGTCTTCGCTTGGGTCATGATCCCAGGGTCCTGGAATGGAGCCCAGCGTCCAGCTCCCAGCTCAGTGCTAAGTCTGTTTATCCCTCTCCCTCTACCCCTCCTCCCCACTTGTGTTCTCTCTTACTATCTCTCTCTCCTCTCAAATTAATAAATAAAATCTTTAAACAAACAAACAAAAAGGAGATAAGACATGGATGGCCAAAATATGAACAGTCCTCAAAAACACATTTTAAATACAAAACAAATTGATAAAGGAAAGTACAATGATGGAAAAATATACACCCAAAATAAATCAGAGTGTCTCTGTTAATGTCAGATAAAGGAGGCTTTAAGCCAAGAAGTATTATGAATGATAAAGCAGAACATTTTACAATCATAAAAGTCAATAGAATGATATGGCTGTAAATTTGGGGACAGATAGTACAGTTTTAAATTATGTAAAGTAAAAACATAAATAAATAAAGACAAAGTAAAAATCATAAGAGAGATTTAACAAGCTTCTTTTGGTAGGGATAAGAAATAAAAACTTAAGAGTGTTTTAGAAACACTGTTAAGCAAACTGATTTATTTGATATATAAAATATACATTCTGTATAATAACTGTAAAATATACATTCTTTTCATATGGTCACAACACACTTAGCAAAATAAAATATATTCTAAGTCACAAAGCAATTTTCCAAAAAATTCCAGTTAAGGAATAATAAAGTATAAATTCTCTAACCATTGTAAAAATAAATTAACATTCAATAATGATAGGTAATTAGAAAACACTCAAGTATTTGTTAATTAAACAACTAACTGCTAAATAATTCATAGGACAAAGTAAAATTCCAACAGATATTAGAAAATATTTTGAGATGAAAATAATAAAATTATGATATTCCACAAAATTTGTGGAATGGAGGTAAAACAGTTCTGAGCGTTAAATTTTATATTTTAAAATGCACATATCAGACAGAAAGAAAGTTTAAATACCATGATTCAAGCTTCTAACACATGAAACAAGAAAAAATATGCAAATGACCCACAAGATAACTACAACACTATAGTAATGAAAATATTTGATACTATGCCATCCATACTCGTTCAGGTTAATGAAACAGAATTTAAAGCCCAGAATAGCCCTACATATTTACAGGCTTTTATGACAAAGATACCTCAAATGTATTATGATAAGTGTTTCCCCCCTATGAATAGTGCTAAAGCAATTAGATATCCAGACAGATAAAAGTCAGTAAAGTCACATCCTATCTTACACCGTGCAGAAAAATTAACTTGAGTTTGATTGTAGATTTTATCAGATTAATCAATAAATATTAAAACTAAAACAACATTCTAGGGGGAAAAAAACAACATTGAGGAGAACATCTTCATGCTGGACCTTGGAGTAGCAAAATATTTTTTAAATATTAATAAACATAAAACACTAATCAAACAGGAAAATCATTCATATAGTACATTCACATTCATTAAAGAACTTCTGGTCATCTAAAGAAATCATCTTTAAAGCTAATGAAAAGAAGATAGTCTGGATAAATACATCTGAAAATGACTTGTATCCAGAATATATGAAGAACATTAGAAATCAAGAAAAGAGGCAAAAAAAAAATACAATTAAAAAGTGGGGCAAAGCTTATAAAACCACATTACAAATGAGTGTATCTAGATAATCAATAAGCATATGAAAAGATATTCAACATCATTATCATCAGTGAAAAGAAGATCAAAATTACAATGAGATTACAGAACACACCCATCAAAACAGCTAAATTTAAGAAACTAACTATAGGATGTATTGATGAGAAAATAATGCTACTAGAACCCTCATACACTATTGATAAGATTATTTGTTGATCAATTTTTTAAAAAATCCTTAGCAATATCTACTAAAACTAAACATATATATATCCCCTATGACTCAGATATCACTCCAATGAAAAATTTGTGCAAAAATCTATCAAAAGATATTTACATAAGTATTTACAGAAAGTTTAGTCATAACAGATAAAAATTGGAAAAACTCAAATGTACCAAGGAAAGGATAGACAATTTATAATATATTTATAGTGGCATTCTATTACACAGCAATACATAAAAGAACAGTCTCCTGACATGAAAAGATGCTCAACCTCACTCATCATTAGGGAAATGCAAATCAAAACCACAATGAGACATCACTTCACACCTGTCAGAATGGCTACAATTAAGAAACAATAAATGTTGGAAAGGATGTTGAAAAAAAGGAACCCTCGTGTACTGTTGGTGGGAATGCAGACTGGTGCAGCCACTATGGAAAAGAGTGTGGAAGTTCTTCAAAAAATTAAAAACAGAATTACCATACAATCCAGTAATTCCACTACTGGATATTTACCCAAAGAAAATGAAAAGATATATGCACACCTATGTTTACTGCAGCATTATTCACAATAGTCAAATTATGGAAGCAGCCCAAGATGAATGACTGATAAATGGAAAAGGAAGAAGTGGTATATATAATCAATGGAATATTACTCAACCATAAAGAAGAATGAAATCTTGACATTTGGAACAATATGGATGGATCTAGAGGGTATAATGCTAAGTGAAATAAAGTCAATCAGAGAAAGACAAATACCAAATGATTTCATTCATAGATGGAAATTAATAAACAATACAAATGAAGAAAGAGAAAAAGAGACAAGCAAAAAAACAAAAACAAAAACAAAATTAAAAAAAAACCAGAACAGACTCTTAAATATAGAAAACAAACTGGTGGTTACCAGACAGGAGATGAGTAGGGGGATGGATGAAATAGGTGGAGGAAATTAGGAGTACATTTATCATGATGATAATAATGATATATTATCTGAATAATACATAGAATTGGTGAATAATATATAGCACTGAATAATATATAGAATTGGTGAATCACTATATTGTACACTTGAAACTGATATAACACTGTATGTTAATTATACTGGAATTTTAAAAAAGAGTCTCCTGATGTTTATTACAACATGGATGAACATCAAAATATCCTGTTGAACAAAAGTAGGAAAAAGAAAAAAAAAACACAAAATAGTTATACTTTTATTTGAATTTCAACTATAGGAGAGCTAATATATACTGTTAAAAGTTAGCATAGTAATTATGGCAGGTGCCTCTAAGGTTTACTGATAGTGTGAAGGAAACGTCTGAGAAATTATTGTATTTTTTAAATCAAAATAAATAATAATGCAAAATAAAATATATTACTTTCAACACTGGAAATTCTATTAACATCAAAATATAAAAACAGATCAAATATGTGATTATATAAATTAGTATAAGTATTTTAAGTTATACTAGGAAAAAATAAAGGTCCCTTTTCCAATAACAACAATAACTCTAAGGTATCTAGAAATAAATTTTTAAAAAAATGTCTGTGAACTTCCTGGAAAAAAATTGTAAAACATTATTAAAAAAACAAGACAAAACAAAAACATAAAGAAGGCCTGTGCATAAGTAGAAGTTACATGTTCATAGATGGGAAGATACATATCTAAATGATAATTCTTTTAAAAATTAATCTAGTTAAAATCAATGCAATTTCACTTAAAATTCTGTCAGGGTTTTTCATGAAATCCAAAAGGGATGAAGATAATTCCTTATCAGATATCAAGATTTATAATAAAAATTTGGGAATGAACACTGTTCAATACTGCACTTAGATAAACAGACCAAAGAATATAACAAAAATACATAAATAGACATGATAGTATATAATAATTTGACATATAAAAGAATCTATATCAATAAACAGATGGTAAATAGACCATTCCACACCAAAATAGGAAAAGGAAATATAACTTTTAAGAGACATTACAAAAACAGAATCTAATCATATTAAATTACTAATTTGCCTTCTTAAAACATAATATAGACATGAATGCAAACAAAAAATAATGCCACCATGCAAATGATAACAAAGATCAAATATCCAAAATATTTATTTAAAAAAGATACACGAGGGACGCCTGGGTGGCTCAGTCGGTTAAGCAGCTGCCTTCGGCTCAGGTCACGATCCCAGGGTCCTGGGATCGAGCCCCACATTGGGCTCCCTGCTCAGAGCGGAGTCTGCTTCTCCCCTGCCTGCCATTCCCCCTGCTTATGCTTGCTCCCTCCCTCTCTCTCTGTCTGTCAAATAAATAAATAAAATCTTTAGAAAAAATAAATAAATAAAATAAAAAAGGTATACAAGGTATTGACAAATCAGCCCAAGAACATGCATAGTAAATTACAAAAGAGAAAGCCTAAATGGTCAATAAATATAAGACAATTTGTTCATTTTTTGTAGTCATATATGAAAGCAAATTAAAAGAGCACTGAAATAATATTCCACACTTAAGATTAATCAATGTTAAATATTCTTACAATATCCAATGTGGTTAAAGACGTGGACGGTAAGACATTGTCATTCACTTGGATAAAGATTTTGATAATTAACAAATTTGGGGATGATGTTTCAAGTGGAAGAAACTAAGGAAACTTATCCATGGGATGTGCCATTTGAGATGGGCTTGATTGATATCAGACATTAAAGAGTCAGGGGGATAACAGGAGAGCTTTACAGAGAGAGAGAAAAAAAAAAAAAGCCAGAGAAATATTACAGGAATGACTGCTTCTCCACCGGAATCCTTAGTGTTGACCCCTCCCTTCGACAATGTGGAGCCTCTTATGTGGAAAAGTATTCATATTAAAATCATTGCAAAACAGAGGTGAAAATAGTGGTCCTTTCTAGAGATGACACGTGCTATAGACCACAGTCGATAGAGAAGAGATTGTAGGCATGGAGAATATAGAATGATGTATTAACTGGAGCTTTCATATCTGGAAGTGAAGAAATGTTCTGGGAAGCAGTTGGCCGGAAAGGTTTTCCATCTGTGTATATCTGAGCTTTATGTGTCCTGAGAAAGTGACTCAGAGTACCCAGCGGACATTCAATACAAAGCTGACATCCAAAGCTTATCACCCTCCAGAGGTGCTTTGACCAGAATGTTAGGCTTTATCAGTTTTACATATTAGATTCCAATGTGTTATTTTATTTTAACATAGGACTGCAACACAAACAACTTTGATAACTACCTGTTCACATTTATATAATGCCCAAAAGGAGACACTTTGGCTCAAGGTCTCCAGCCAGGTGATTGGCTGTAATTAGAGATACAGTCTCCTGATTCTCAGCCCTAGGAAAAAAAAATCTCAGAAAAATCAGTGAGCACTATAGAGTGGAATGAGCCAATGGGCCTTATTTGTGCATCACTGCTCTGTGTATATTCATTTGATCGTGAAAATGTGGTTTGGGTAAAAGTGCTGCAAAGGAATCACATGTCAGCACACAGACCTGGTTAAGGCTTGCAGACTGATCCTGTGTATTAGCTGTGACTAAGAATTTCAGTGACAGTGGAAATTTTGAAAACCATTTGGGTGAAATGAAGCCAAACAAAACGCTTTCTATATTTCTACTTCACAGATTTCAACCTGCGATTTTCATCGTGCCCATGGAGCTTACAGTCATCACCTTCCATCTTTGGTCCAAGGGCTGTACTTAAAGTCCTCAAACATGCCACTCTGGGTCTTCCTTTCTTCCCCAAGCTATCTCTGCTGCCTGGGCCTTTTGCTAGTTTTCTCTCCCCATAAACCTATCCTCTGTCTGTTCTACAAGATACCACTTAAGGTTTTCTTTCTAGAAAACTTTACCCTGTCTTCTTCAGACATGCATTGATTTTGTTCCAATAGCACTATGGGTATTACTTCTTCATGTCACTTATCTTACTGTAAAATAAATATTTGCGAACATTTTCGTTTCTCCAATTAGGAGAGTTGATTAAGGGAAATTCTCAGCACCCAATGCTATCTTTGTGCAAGTAGCAAAAAAAATTTGTAATGAATATATGAAAAGGAGGAGGTAAAAATACTGCATGGATGATGAAATTAGTGATCAATAAAAAGAACTGCTACTTATGTAGTAAAAAAATTACACAGGGTATTGACTAATTTTAAAAGATAATGTAGGATCAGTTTTAGTCTTTTTCATAAAGAGTGGTCAAGCAATAGAGACTTAAAAACATACATTTCTGTCAGACAACTTTGCTATTATTTGAAATAATTACTCAGTATATATGACTGTCTACCAATATCATATTAGGAAATTACATACATATATGAATGCATATGGATACATGAATATATGTATGAATTATGAAGACTTATTGAATCGAAATATGTGGAGATGGGCTCCCCCAGCTCAAGTCAATCACTGACCATTTTGTTCTTACCTATGGATGGTATATAATTAACAATAGAACAGTTAGCACAAATCAAGAAAAGATTACACAAATTTCATTGTAACAATAGTAAGAGACACTACAGTGTCTGTTAGCATCTTAGACTATCTCCTTATCTCCAGTGTTTCTCTACTATAGAACTTTGTGAACATTTCTCTTCGATTAAACATATTTGGCTGAAAGCAGCTATAGAACCACTTCAACCCACCAAGAGAACTTTTTTTCCTATCTCTTAGAATAAGTGTATTTCTCTTTGACCATTATTTCCAAAGATTAAGTACTTAAACAGTATTACTAAGCACATCTTGTCTTGAGCCTTTCTGTAGACTGGGTAAATTTAATTCTTATGCTAAATTCAATTATTTATATTTCTCTCTCAAACACTGTGAAGAAGCCCTCCTGTGTATTTTTATGCATCTTGCTGTACAGTAAACCCCACTATAGTTATGGTTTATTCTAGAGCCATGTTTAATAGGATGATCAGGTCACTTCACATTCAGACATATATAATTATCTTTTATGGGTGACTGGTCACAAATTCAATAGAATTTACATGAATGCTTTGCACAGTTCCCCATAGAGAAGGGTCATGACCTATGAGTTGCTCAGAAGTACATCTATTTGGTCATGCTCTGTTGCACATATTCTTCTTTTATGGAAATCAATAATTCTCTTGGTGGAATCTTGGATTTGAAATTTGCATATATTTAGGCAATAACTGTTTGCATAGCAGAATTATGCAATGAGGTAAACAGTTTCTGAATTAATCAACACCTAGATTGTTGGTCTAGTTGTTTATTGATTTTTGAGTCATTTTTTCCTATTGCCAAAAGAAAAATAAAAAGGTAATAATTATTCTGATAATGTTCCCAGGACAGATTTACTCTCGTGTCAGTGATCTACAGAAATCAAATATGTTTAAGAGATATAACTGCCTCTTGCTCATTTTGTAATTTTTCATGTTTCCTATTCAGCAACCTGGGTATATCACACATATTTCAAAAATAACACTCAAGTTTCTACCCCTTTGGAAAGCACACACATTTAGGATATCTTATAAAAAGCTAAATATTATTATGCCTTTACTTTTTTAAAAGATTTATTTGAGAGAGAGAGAAAGAGAGAGCATGAGCAGGAAGAGGGGCAGAGTGAGAGGGAGACAAGTAGATCCTGGCTGGGCTGAGTGGGAAGCCCAATCTGGGGCTCAATCCCAGGACTCTGATTATGACCTGAGTCGAAATCAAAACTTGGACACTTAACCAATGCAGTCACCCAGGCGTCCCTGTGCCTTTTTCTTTTCGGCATGGAAAAAAAAGGGAAAGCAACTTGGAGATCATATGTGACATCTAAAATTCTGGTATGAACTAAGTGGATAGGATGTTAATGCATAGAAATCTAATGAATGTTAAATGTTTAATTTCCCAAGTTATCTAGAACCTTTGCAAGTCATGGTAATTATTGGAAATAAGTATAATCATAAACATAAAAATAGACACATTTGTATATGTATTTCTGAACTTCTCTAACCCATGTAGTAACGGTGAGCTCAATAAACTCTATGCATACTGCAAGTGAGTGCCAGTAAGGAGAGCAGAGAGAGAAATCTAGGAAACATTTCTTTTTTTCCAAATAAGCAACATTTTTCTATGATCAAAGATTTAAGATGGACTATTATACTGTATGATATCTATAACAATCATATAATATGCTAGCATTTACTGGAAGTAAACTGATATTAAGAAAGGTATAAAAAGATATATAAGAAGAATTTTTTAAACTTATTTGAATTTGACATCTCATTTTTAAAGAACACTTCATTGGAGTAGTGTTCTATGAAACACATTTTGGGGATACATTTATTTAATGGCACAAATAGCTCTACGACCATGTCTATTTAGAGATGTTCAAGGAATCGAAGCAACTGTTTCATAACATACAGTGAAAATCAGGCCCAGGGCAGCTGGTTGAATATAGGAACCCTCCCCATGCCTATATACAAAAACAGAGAACAGTCAATGATGAAAATGAACAGTAGAATAAGAAAAGGTATGGAATTAAAGACATAAACTTGATGGAAAATAAAGTGGAACCCAAAGGAATTATGTAATCCAAATTGAAAGTTAAAGGTATGATGAACAGCACAAGGAAAGCAGGCAAATCTAGGTTAGAACCTAGGCTTCATAACTGGTTTGACAAGTAAAATAAATTCACTGACCTCCATTTCCTTGTGGATAAAATAGAACTATTATATCAAAAAGAATAATTAAAATCATACAAGCCACAGCGTGGCACATGGCAGTTGGCCAATACAAAAAGTTATTATAGGTATTAAGGTGCAGTACTGAGAGGTAATGATTATTTTCTGACTTCTTAATATATATTCTTAAAACTGGAACTACATATCCAGTGCCATTTTTATAATCTTGCAAGCATGCATTTGAAACTTTACCAGGACTGTTTGAAAAACTGTGGCTGGCCTGTGGAAATGTATCCCTGTAACTGGCAATGAATCTAGTGGTAGAACAGAACATTTATGGGAAAAAATAAAATAAGAACAGAAGGTGGAAGATAGATGAGAGGTTCCCCAAGTTTGGTAAACATACTATTCTTTTTATGGCCACTAATATTATGTATGTAATAGAAGGGAAATACAGTGACAAAGCACAGATATGGTTAAATGTGAGCAATTTTGTTAAAGGCCTAAGGTATTTCAATTTTGTCTGCTATCACGACATTTCCTAATAACAAACTTTCAGCGTTTTAGTGATGGTGTTTAATCAGAAGTGGATAAACAAACTCTCTGATTGCAATATATGATATGGAAATTCAAAAGAAACAAATAACATGAATTACAGTATCATATGGACATAGATAAAGGCTTTCAAGAACGTATTTTACAGTATTTTTTTTTTTTGGATTTGCTCTATTGCTCCTTAAAATTCAGCTCACTGATCTATTAAACTTTTTTATACACATTTAAAGCCAAAAGTTTCCCTACTTATATTGCTTTAGCTACATCCCACAATTTATTGATAGTGTTTTTGTTATTCCATTCAAAATATTTAAATTCCCCATTATGATATTTCCTTTGACTTATGAATCACTTAGAAATGTTTATTTTTTAAAATACTTACATAACACATTTTGGATATCTTTTTAGTTCTCAATTTTGTATTCTGATGATTCCAGTCCTTTGGTTTTGTTGAGATTTCCTTTATGGTCAAGTATGTGACCAATTATTTTTATTTTTATTATTTTATTTTCTTTTAGAGAGAGAGCTCATGTGCGGGTAGGGGAGGAGCAGAAGGAGAGGGAGAGAGAGAATCTTAAGCAGGCTCCATGCTCAGCGTAGAGCCCAACCTCACCACCCTGAGATCATGATCTGAGCCAAAATCAAGAGTCAGATGCTTAACCAACTGAGCTACCCAGGCGCCCTGTGACTATTTTTAAATGTCCCTTGAGTGCTTAAAGCCTGAAAGTTACATTGGGTGGCCCACTCGTGTGGGGGCTGTGGGACTTAGAGAGTCACCTACTATTTCTGTTGAGAAACATAGGTTTATAAAGTCTTTTTTTTTCTCCCTTTCTAGTAACACTGTAATAAAATACCAATAACTAAAAAAAAAAAGGTAAGTCTATTTTATCTGGATAATTACTATCCCAGGACTATCACCCCTGGAGCTCTCCTGCTCTGCTCTCTTACTCCCTTTAATGTTTATTTTCCGTGATGATTTTGCATCTCTAGTTTTACCTTTCTCTTACTATTCCTAGAAGAATAATTCTAGAGGTTTAAATACAATAGGCAGAGTTGGACATATTCTACAACCAAAACCTTTTTGTAAAATTAGGGGTGAATAACATAGAGATTTTTCATTGTGCTTGAAGTGTCATTTCCTTTGTAAAATTCCTGAGCTTCAAAGGAAACCATTACCCTATTTGTCTTCAATTTTTATGCATAAAGATTTTATTAAAACATGGTCAAAAAGTCAAAGCACTGATTAAAACTGCATGCTTTTATTAGATAAAAATTAAATTTAGATAAAAAATAAAATCCTTTTCATGGCCTACAAGTGTGTACCAGGCTGGGCCCTAACACATTCTCTTTTCCTCTTTCCCTCTTGTCTGTGTTCCAGCTATATTACCCATTTTTGTTGAGGTCCATTTTCTTAAAAATAATTTCCCTGAAATCAATAACACATCTATTTCCACTTCCTTGTCCACAATGTCCTGTATTTTGCCTTCATAACCTTGATCACAGTGCATAATTGTTTTTGAGATTTGAATCATTACTGCATTCCACTAAAATATTAAGACCAAAAAGTACACAATGATACATAATAGCCAATAACAATGAATAAATACACTGCAATAATTTTGCAATAGCTCAACCAAATCTATAATACCTTCAAAGATCAAAGATCGCAGAAATTTTCGAATGTTGAAAATAGGTCATCAAAGTAAAGACAAAGATATTTGACTTGTCATTTTAAATAATCCATAATTTGAGCCTCTTTCAGTTTCACATTTCTTGATCGTTTTGCCTCATCTATTTGAGATTCTGATTTCATTAAAACTGAGTGACAATTCTAGATTCATTCAATTTCATTTTGACACCTAGAAATGAAAAGAGACCATCCAGGAGGGCTTCTTAAAAGTGCTGAGGATCTGACCTTTGGTTACAAAAAAAAAAAAAAAAAAACGAGTTTCACTTTCATCTCAAGGTCTCCACAGCTTGACAGAAAATTTCTCTACCTGTCATTTATCTCCCTCTCTTAAGTAAATTAAGTTATTGCTGTGACTGCTTAGGATCGTCATCTCTTCTTTATAAGCATATATCAGATCAAGATTTTTTAAAACTGGTTTTGTGTGACTTATAGGTGGATAACAAATTTAAAGGATCCTTGTGTAGTGGGACAGCATTCTGCTCACTCCGGAGTTCATATGAGGTACTGACAGTTGTTCTCTGGCTTTAAAATATATTTTGTTAACCGATTTTTTTTAGCCGGCTTTACAAAATATTTTAAAAAGTGTAAAGATGGGTAAAACTTACATATGACCACATCAGAATATTATTGTCTTTTATTTGACCACTTATAATAAATTGTAAAGTTTTCATTCAACATTAAAAAAAAAGTATTTTCTGCAAATAAAACAGCTAAGCTCTTAGAGTGGAAAGTAAAATCTAAGAAAAATCTCTTTCCATTCATGTCTTCAACCACATATACACAGACTCCCACACAACAAGTGAGTTGTGTGTGTGTGTGTGTATATATATATATATATACACATACACATATATATAATGTTTAATGTATATAGAACTATATATACATATATACTTCCGTTATCTAATTCATATATATACATATATAGACATGATCAACTCTTTGCTCAAGATATTTAGAAGTTACTAAAGAAAGGGTTGTTACCCTGCCAGTTGTTTGTCTGAGATTAGGTTATGACAGAAAGAGTAGGAGAAAGGGAAGATGGGAAGTCAGCTTACACCTAAGTAGGAAAGGAGCCACTAGTGATAAAGGAGGTAATTAAAAATATTTCCTTACATATTTGATATTGTCTTTGGATTATAGCCACTTGAGTATGAACCTGATATCTCATTTTGGTTTTAATTTTTATTTCCTTAGTAACAGAGACAATGTCTCAACTCACTGTACAGTCAGTCTTGCACAGCAGAATCTAGCTCTCCGAGAACAGGGACCATGATGGTGTTGTTCTGTTAGGGTGGCTGTACACAGAGGCACTAAATAGTCATTTCATGATTAAATGCATCTCTATAATATATAAGCATTAAAGTGATTCATATGAGGAATGTTAAATTCCCTTCACATTGTCTGCGTTATAATCAGTGAATTAAAAGTGGGTCATAAAATATGTGCAGCCTGATTTTATGTATAATTTGTAAAATATATAACATATCTGAAGTAAAATGTTAACGATTATTTCTAGATGGTATATTATTTGTAAGTTTGTCCCAGATGTAATTTATAAAGCAAAAGGCTTAAAAATTGTGGGTTTTTAAAATTTTATTTTTTCAGAGACAGAGCAGGAGGAGGAGCCGAGGAGAGGGAGAGAGATAATCTTAAGCAGGCTCCCCTCCCAGTGTGGAGCTCAATCTGAGGACCCTGAAATCATGACCTGAACTGAAATCAAAAGTCAGACATTTAACCAACTAAGCCACCCAGGCGCCCCTTAAAAATCAATATCTAACATCTACTCAGTTCAGGAATATCCTCGTGAGGCCATTCAGCATGTATGTGAACACTTACTGACACAGAGCTCATCATCTGCTACTCATCCACATCACAAATTCTGTTGAATTGCTTTACAGGACACTAAAATTTGACTACTTGTAAATTCCTCTGTTCCTGCATCTATTCTCCAAACCAACAGGTTTCTGCAGTCATGCAAAGAGCCTTCAGGCTTTAGTCTATCTCCTCAAGTCCATCATTAACAGATTTCTTCAGTGAGGTTTCATCTGACATTATTCCCAGATATCCTGCCATTCTTGTTTGTCACCTACAGTCTCATTTTACATTATCAAAGAATTATGACATATAATAACTATTTATGGAAATAATACTCAGAAGAGCACATTAGGACTAATAACAAAATAATAACTACAGTTTTGAAAAATGTACTGTATGCAGTAAATTGTACCGAGTGTTTGAGGTACATATGTAATACATTTTATAAATACCTGTATCTATTATTATCCCCATTTTGCAAATGAGAATGCTGAGGTTTGGGAAAGCAAGAAAATCATATGACATCTAACAAATAAGTAAAAGAATTTCAATTTTTATTCAAGTGTGTCTGATTCCAAGGCTCTTGTTTTCTTGACCTGAACACTGGGCTTGTGTTCTGGTCTTCTGAACCCTTACAATGTCAGGATATACACCTCAGGGAGTCTAAGGTAAGAAAGCCTCTTTATATATTAGGATTTTTTTTGCTGAATAATCAGATTCCCATTCTCAGGCCTGCTTCCAAAATCTGCAAAGATAAAACGTGTTACTAAGAAAACCAACTTGAGAGCAAATTGGTTAATAGCAGAACTCTAACACTACAGAAGGGAGTAACAGAATTTTTGTTGTTAGAGATGGGTAAATTTCCCCTTATTCTAACTGTCTTAGAGATAGCCTGTTACAAGCCCAAATCCTGAGCCTAACTAGGCCCCAGGATACTCTGTGGCCTTCCCACCCCAAGGCAGCTTGGTTGTCCTCTTCCCATTTGGGGACATTATGGCCTTGTGCCCAAGGAAGGCAAGACACATCTTTTTTCCTGGCTCCAGGCCACCAAAGATACTACTTGGAAATATCAAATCTAAGCCCCTTCTGCTTCTTTTGATAGCAAGGGCTCTCTCATATTTGAGGGCAAATGCAGACACCATAAGATAAAGGATCCTTCAAGCCTTTGCAAGTCTGTAACCTAACACTGCCTTTTCCACACCCTTGGGTTCCAGCTACATTCTGGTCTCTAAGCCTCAGTTGCTCTAAGGATATAAACATGGAAAGCATGTATAAAACAGGCAAACATCTAAGTGATCAATCTCTTAGAAATCCTCAGAGACTGCTTTAATTCTGAGATCTTAATATTTAGACACAAATATTCTCAGAAATAATTGCCTTGAGCAGCTATAAATTTCTAAAGCCCCTAATTTCATTTTTTTTTCCTGGATATGAAAATCTATATGGAAGCCAGTGCCTCAACACTTTTGCAGGAAAATCTCTGAGCTGGGATAAGCATTCTCATCAGTGGCGGGAGCCACAGCCTGGGCTGAACGCAGATTTCTATATAGGCTTAGATTTCCCACTTAGGAGGGACTTACAAATTATCCAGCAATGGTGGGCACCTCCTTCACTGCTGGCTCAGCTCTTGAGCTTCTCTCCGCTTCTCTACAAATTTTTCTAGCCTTTAGCATTATTCATTCACTACCATTTAATTTCCTATGTTATGTATTATCTGAGGAGAGAGAAAAACACATCTTTTACTTTGATTTCCTCACCCAGACGAATGCCATTTGGGCAGAATGCTCTCTTTCTTTTCTCCTGTGAAGATATTAGCAGAGACCAGCCTGTCTCAGCTCAGCACACTAGACCCAGGACACTTCTGTCAGGAGGTGGTGAGGGCCTGACCATCGTCCTCTGTTTCAGTCTGTTCCAGCTCAGCTCTGCCCTTAGAACACTACCTCTCTCCCCAAGGTGTCCGTACTCCTCTCTCCTAGAGCTACCTCCCACCCTTTCCTTTCTCTCTGCTTTGTCCTCCGAACCTTCTTTCTCCTCTGTCTGATCACTAGTTATCTTAGTGGTGTCTGCTATTCTTCTGTTCCTTTCCTGACAGAGTGATGATGTGATGATGAACATCACTATTCTAATCCCTTGTTAAATTAATATATCTTCCCTTATTATTTACTTATGTCCTGGGGCCCCTGGAATAGTGAGAGTAGAAACTACTGTCTCAAGCCAGGACCCAGAGAACAAATGCGGAAAAGCCTCATCTGATACACACCTAAAAGAAAGTTTTAGGGGCGCCTGGGTGGCTCAGTTGGTTAAGCCACTGCCTTCGGCTCAGGTCATGATCCTGGAGTCCTGGGATCGAGTCCCACATTGGGCTCCCTGCTCAGCAGGGAGCCTGCTTCTCCCTCTGACCCTCCCCCTTCTCATGCTCTCTCTCTCTATCTCATTCTCTCTCTCAAATAAATAAATAAAATCTAAAAAAAAAAAGAAAGTTTTAGGTTAAATTGCAGATAATCCTCAGCTTCTAGTACAATGACTGCAAAAGTGGTGAGTTCATATATACTATGTATCAAGTTTTTCTATTTTATTTTACCCTTTAAGTTTAATCTTCATGCTACACTCTTTTTTGGTAGACTATGTTTCAGTATTTGACCTAAGCAACAACCAGAGTGACCTGCCCCAAGCCCCATAGCCATTATATGTGTAGGAAGTGGCCCAGCTGAAAGAGTGTTTGGGAAGCAAAGGGGGCTTTACCTTTAATTCCTGAGTGACACGTCACCCTGTGTTTATCCCCGCATCCTTTCCAACACCCCAATTTATCTGAAGAATTGACCTACCCAGGGTCCCGTTTCAAATCCTAGCCATATTTCTTTATCCCCTGACCCTCATGTGATCCACAGGCCTTCTGACTCCCTTTGTCAAGCATTCTAGTATCCTTCTCTCTCCAGCTCATTTATTAAATATATATATAGATATATAGATATAGATATAGATATAGATATAATCTTCCACTTATTAGCATGCCCCTTTTGCACTCACGGTACTAGTGAAGAATAGGAAATAGAGAAACTCTGCTTCAAGATAACCTTGAGTAAGTTCCCGAAAATGTTTCTTTCTTAGGTTAAACTCCACTATCCTTAGTAATGCACATGAAAACTCCAGTATCCTAGGAAACCAGAGAACAAGCTGAGATTTTTACTTGGCCCCTCACGACATGGTAGCATGTCTATTGGAAGCAGGGAGTTTGCTGAGCCCAGTTCAAAGCTGTCCTCATAATCCTCCAGCCCTTACCTTGCTTCAGAACGACCGCCACCTCCTCTTCTCTCTGCTGCACAACCCTCTCAGAAATGGATCTGGGGATGGTGACAGGGGCGCCAGCCATCTGAAGTAAATCTTGCTCTCTTTAAACCTCTGAGCTGAGAGTAGCAGATGATGTGCTGCAGGGGGAGGGAGTTTCCACCTATGCCCTTTGCTCGATGTCGTCCTTTTCCACATAGGCCTCATTTGGGAGCTGAAGACGTGTATGCAGACCACTCAAGTAAGCAGCTGGGAGGAAAAGGCCCCCCAGGACACCAAGAACCTCTTTCCTTATGTATTATATCCTCTGTCTAACTCATCTACTTGCTCTTTACCATTTGGACCTGCATATAATACATTCTGTTTAATACCTATAATACAACTATTGCTCTCTTTAATGGTTGGCTAGAGCAAAGATGTGGGTATTACAGGAGATACAAAGAAGAATCAATCAATCATCTCCACAATGATGGTGTTTTTTGATCAGGCTACCTCCAGCAGCTACAGCGTGGCAGTCATCTTGTAGACCAGTTAGCTGAGAAGAAAAAAAATGGAGGACAAATTAAATTTTATGTTTTGGGGCACCTGGGTGGCTGTCAGTCAAGTGTCTGCCTTTGGCTCAGGTCATGATCTCAGGGTCCTGGGATTGAGCCCCTCATTGGGCTCTCTGCTCAGTGGGGAGTCTGCTTCTTCCTCTCCCACTGCCGCTCCCCCTGCTCATGCTCTCTCTCTTTCCCTCAAATAAAATCTTTTAAAACATCTTTATGTTTTAACACACACACAGGTATTGAATATTTGCAAATTATTAGGCATCATGCTAGAAACTTGCACATGCAGACCTCGGCTTTGGTGAAAGCTTGGCATTGGCAGGGTTTTCTTCTTTTGTTCTAATCTTCTTTATTCCTGGCCATCACTGCTAGGAACTGAAAGCAGAGAGCCCCGTAGGCCAGACCACTCCTTCAGACTGGGTCAGAAGTAGAAGGGCTTCTCCATGAGAGCAGCGTTTGCCTATGGAGCCCTTCTGTGTGCTCCATTCTAGCCCCCTCCCAGCACCTTTCAGCTCCAGGCTGGCAGTTATTTTTGCCTCTGACAGTTAACTACTCAATCTTTTCTGCTTCCAGCAAATGCCCCTGGCACCCATAGCTTCACACATTCCCCAAATCAATGCCTTTCTTTTGCCATTCACCTCTTCTATCACATTCCCCATGTAATAGAGAGACTCGTCAGGTAAGACATTTTTTTTTTCCTTCTGAGAAAATAGCCTCAGGATCTTGATATATACCCTATCTACCTAGCTACCTATAATTTGTTCCCCATGATACACAATTTCAGGTTTTATCATACTAGCTCTTATCGAAGAGACTTTCTGTTGATACCCATGTTTGCTCCAGTCCAGTCTTTTAAAAGTTAAGAAATTCTAATCTCACTTTGGGCAATAACTTTCCGGGCTGCATTTTCCCTTTCTTAAGGTTAGATGATTTTTCATTCTACTTTCCACTTTCCAGATCACCACAGATGAGTAAAGGTGAGAAAGAAAATAAACCAACATAAAAGGCAGCAACCATCACTCAGGTGGACAGTGAATGCATGGCAAAGTTACTTCACGAAAACTGTGGTGGACATGAGGCTCCTACCAAGGAGTACCTCATTATTTGTAGGTTCTGTTTCTTCAGGCATAGTTGATCTCCTCTGGAAGGAAAATGATAACCTTAGCCTTTCCCCACTCAGTGACTTGGGTCTTCTGTACTCCCTCCTCATTGAAAGTGTATCTCAATCCACTCCCATCTCTGCCCAAGAAACGGTGCCCCAAAACTTACTTCCAGACCAGCAGGAAGCTTCTCTGATATCCTCAACTTCCAGATGTTTCTCCATTCAAGTGTTTCATTGCAGCTGGCTTTTTAAGGCAGGGTGCACTGATCCTATAGCTGGTCTATTCATGGTGCTCAGATATGTGGCTGACCTCAGTTCTTGTCCAACCCTCTAAGACATCATGGGTGTCCCAATTTCCAATCATCCTTTTCTCTAGATGGCTGTTGGGATTTGAATATTGCCCAGGGTTCTGGAGCTTTCTTTACCTTGTCGGTTACTCCTCAGGATTCTGCCATCCCAGATTAAGTTATATAGACATAAACCAACTGCCTCCGAAAGATAATTTCTTAAAGGAAATGCTCTCACTCACTTTTCATCACATGCTTAATGACTTCTGTATTTGGACATGCATGAATGTTTGGCTTAAGGAAAAAACTATCCTCCTGGTCAGAAATACCCTACACCTTTCTATCCTCCTGCATGTCACTTAAGGCAACAACTCCTCAGTAAATAATACAGCTTCCTCTGTCACCAAAATGAAATGAGTGACCTATTTTTTTTTCATTTATATAATTATAGTAACCTAAGAACCTTATTTTTACAAAGACTACTATACTATTGTACAAACACTACTATATAGAAAAATAGAAAAAATTAAAAGATTTTATTATTAAAATCCCATCATCTTCACAATCCATTCTTTTGTATTTATCTCTTCCCATATTTATTCTAACAAGGAGACATTTATGTAGATTTTAAGTAGCATATGTGAAATTTTAGAGGCTTCATTTCTTCATGTCACAGCTTCATATTTAGACAATATTTAGAGAAATTCTTCAAATTTAGACAATACTCTAAATTTCAAGTGATTTGAGTGAAAAATATTTTTTAATTTGAGAAACACTATGATGTTTATATTACATGTTAATTTTCTTCCCTTTACTATATTCTTTAGCTCAATTCTTAGAAATTAGAACATACAATGAGAGTTTGAACATTGTAATAACCCCAAAATATCTTACCCACTCTTCCAAAGATGTATTATTTTTTCCGTTGCAATCAAGAGTATAGGTATGACAATTCCCATTGTGCCACGTAACGAGGAGGAAAGTTAATAAGGGTTCCCAAGGTAAGATTGGTAAAATTATTTTTCAAATCCCCAGGGTAAGGCTCAAACATTTTCGAAAACAGAGCAGGTGACTATTTAACCAAACTATTTTTCTTGAACTTCCCACATGCCAATTTATTTTCCAGAATCAACAGTTCTCAAACTAATATCTGAGTGACAGCTTGAAAATACAATCCTCTTCTCTCCTTGTATCTTACCTTTGTTCTAAAAAAGAAAGCAAGTCTTGAAAATAATTTTTCAACAATAAAAATTATTCTTTCCTGTGGAAACCACTGGACAACTTTACAACTTCATTTCATAAAATATTTCAGCATACCAAGACATGTTTCTAAAAGTAAATATATAATAGTTTTAGAATGTATATGTATGTATCTATATATAGATATCTCATCTTCACGGCATGTGAAGATTCAAACATATGTAGACAATGCCTGACATAATGTTATAACAAACCACCCTCCTTGAACTCTTAAGAAAATACTAAACAAAGATTTCAGAAATGCTGTTTTACTTAAACTTTATGAGTCATATATGCATAGGCAGCACTACTTTAGTTCCTCAGAAACTAACGGAAACAGATTTAGAGGAAGAAAAGTAGAAAGAAAAGGAAAAGGAGACTTTCTCCTATCCCAATTAAAAATTGACTGATGTGGGGGCGCCCAGGTGGGTCAGTCGGTTAAGCATCTGCCTTTGGCTCAGGTCATGATCCTGGGGTCCTACTCAGTGGGGAGCCTGTTTCTCCCTCTCCTTCTGCCCCTGCCCTCACTCATGCTTGCTTTCTATCTCTCTCTCAAATAAATAAATAAATAAAATATTGTTTAAAAATTGACTGATGTCAAATAGTGGCACCAGGAAAAGTAATGGGCTAAGTTATGGTGCTCTTTACTTACATAATTACTGTTAATATATTTACACAGTTGTGTCTACGATTCCTCCAAGGGAAACCACTTGTTCCCATAAAGCAGTACAAAGTGTTAGAGATCTTGGCTGGACTGGCATATCAGTGCTGACCCTGAATAGAAGATGAGGACTAGAAATATGCATATAAGAACCCTTGAACCAATACTTGAACATTGGATTTCAAACAGGAGCGATTGCATGAAATCAGATTGGTTATATTCAGATTTCTGCTTCTGAATATTGGTCTTGTGATTTGAACTTAACTTCTGTCTTTTTATGGGTGTTATGGTAAGTAACAATAAAGTGCTGTTTTAAGGTTCAATTCTAAATTTTGAAATTTCTTATCACTTAGTATGGACACAGTTTTGAGGGAAATTGCAGCAAAACAGCAAATCTTACCATTTTGTTGCATTGTCCAGTAAGTGGACTCAGGTCACTCATGTAATAAAGGCCATACATGTGAAAATGAAAAAGGAAGGAAAAAAATAAGAAAAGAAGGCAAAATAAAGGGGAAAAAAGTGAGGTTTTTCCTTTAGATTATTTTTAGCCTAGCTTAAGGTAAGGTGCCTAGGCTTCTTAATTTCACATGTAAAATATTTTTGTTCCCTCTTCTTATTGTTCCCTTCTTTGTATAAAGGCTCTGTAAAATACACATTATTATCAATATTTTCTTCTTTTTTTAAACCACTAATAATTCTCCATAATTATGTCAGTTCGTCTTATGTACTGATTTCTCTGCACATCCAGGAGTGTGTATAGAGGCTACTTAAATCCTCATTTTCTCTCCTCATTCATGTCTCTTTTCCATTATTTTTGTCATTACCACTCTCTTCCTTATACAGCAGAAATATCTAGATGATTCCTCAGACCTTTTCTCCTTTTGGAAAAAAGAACTTAAAAACTTGCTCATATTAAGCAATGAAATAAGAGAAAAGAAAATTTTCAAAAAAGGAAAGTAGCCCAAGTGCTTGGAAAAATGATGAGTGACATTTAGTAATCAGCAATATCAACTGATTGGTCAGAACTATACCTAGGTTATTATTAGAGAAATCAAACTGAGTGTGTTGTACTGACCCCACTGAGGCAGGATGAATCTCATAACTGGCTTGGATGTTGAGACTGATAATGTCACACATGCACCAAGAGGAGAAGAAAATATTCTCTCCCAGGCATGTCCAAATATGGTTTGAGAGACAAAGAAGAGGCAACTGGCTTGGGGTGTTACCGTGGCTGGGGACACAGCTGGGGTGACTTTGTGGGATGGGGCTGGGGTGGAATTCCTACTGGTGTCCTAGGAGGGAACACTCAGTCTTTCTCTCAGATTGCCCAGACAGACAGAAGAGGAAAGGGGAATGTTGGGACTGGAAATCTGTCAGCAGTCAAATGTTCCAAATGGAATCAGAATCTTTATTACAAGTGATAAGAAGAATACTAAAGAGACTTTGGGAATGGAAGAAGCTATAGAAATTTATGAACAAATAAAAATAAATTAGCTTTGAGTTCAATGGTTACATGTGATTGATTACCGCTTGCCCTTTCAATGTCTTATAATTGTCTTCTTTATCTATTTAAGATACAGATGTGAAGGTTATTAAAGCTGCTATGGCACCTCTACTCTATTGTCAGGGTTCATTAACTCATATGGCTGGTTGGGTACTATCCTTTTACTCATCACTCAAGGATCGATGAGAATGAAATACTCAGAGAACAAAAATTTCAGCTGAGAATATATACGATATTAAAATATGAATTGTGTCTGCTTAGAAAGGGCTATCCTCATACTAGATAATTTGTAATGAAACAAGCCCTATTGATTAATGAGTTAAAAATTACTAAATTAAAATAGTTGGGAGAATTGTTTAGAATGTGAAAAGGGAAAAAAAACTTCTTAGATTCTTACCTCATACCAACACCAATATTGATTCCAGATTTAGGATAAATACAATAAATTTTTAAAAGCTTCAAAGCCGAGAATATTCAGCTAATAGAAACAGAAAATATGACATCCCAGCCTAGAAATCAGCATCCCGGGAGACTGGCAGACCTGATTCCATGAAAGTACCATCTGTGCTGGTTGTAGTCCTGGGGATAACAATGACAATAAGAATAAAACCCCATTCCTTTATTTCCTTAATAGGCAAGGGGGATTAAGGGGCACAAATATCCAGTTCTAGAAAAGTCATGGAGGTGAGATGTACAGCAGAGGGAATATAGTCAATAACACTGTAATAACACCGTACGGTGACAGATGGTGAGCACATTTATCATGGTAAGTGCTGAGTAATGCATAGAATTGTCAAATCACCATGCTGTACACCTGAAACTAATATAACATTTCAGGTCAAGCATACCTCAATAACAAAAAATAAGAACAAAACTCCCACATCAAGAGGTAGTCGTAATGAAAGAAAAACAACAAATTATAAAAAATGTCTACAGTTAACATTTTATGTACTTAGAGCTTAAAATTTGTAATAAGACTTCAGTAGTTAATTAGACACAGAAAAATTATAAACCATTTTAAATGAAGAAAACAAAAAGTAGTAGGAGACATGATGATCTCAATACATAAAACAGATATGCAAAAAGAGAGTGAAAGCCCTGGCACAGCAGTTTTTAACTACAGTAACTGGAGAAAAATTATATAATACTCTATCCAGAACAGTGTAAAAAGAGATGGACACCCTCGTTATGCTGCTATTAGAAACATGAACAGGGACATTTGTATAAGCAAGTTACCAAAATATACCCAGAGCTTCAAAATATATATCCATTTAGTCCCAGAGATTCAACTTCTGGTAATAACTTAGGGTTAAATAAAACAGAAATCTAGAATAAAACAACTTCATGAACAAATACTCAAGTTATTTATAATGACATTTTTTTTTAATTTTATTATGTTATGTTAGTCACCATACAATACATCATTAGTTTTTGATGTAGTGATCCACAATCCATTGTTTTCGTATAACACACAGTGCTCCATGCAGTACGTGCCCTCCTTAATACCCATCACCGGGCTAACCAATCCCCCCTCCCCCCTCCCCTCTCCCCTCTAAAACCCTGTTTGTTTCTCAGGTCCATAGTCTCTCATGGTTCATCTCTCCCTCCAATTGCCCTGCCCATTTTTCCCTTCCTTCTCCTAATGTCCTCCATGTTATTCCTTATGTTCCACAAATAAGTGAAACCATATGATAATTGACTTTCTCTGCTTGACTTATTTCACTTAGCATCATCTCCTCCAGTCCCATCCATATTGATGTAAAAGTTGGGTATTCATCTTTTCTGATGGCTGAGTAATATTCCATTGTATATATGGACCACATCTTCTTTATCCATTCATCTGTTGAAGGGCATCTTGGCTCTTTCCACAGTTTGGCTATTGTGGACATTGCTGCTATGAACATTGGGGTGCATATGGCCCTTCTTTTCACTACATCTGTGTCTTTGGGGTAAATACCCAGGAGTGCAATTTCTGGGTCATAGGGTAGCTCTATTTTTAAATTTTTGAGGAAACTCCACACTGTTTTCCAAAGCAGCTGTACCAACTTGCATTCCCACCAACAGTGTAAGAGAGTTCCCCTTTCTCCACAACCTCTCCAACATTTGTTGTTTCTTTCCCTGTCCATTTTTGCCATTTAACTGGTGTAAGGTGGTATCTCAGTGTGGTTTTGATTTGGATTTCCCTGATGGCTAATGATGATGAACATTTTTTCATGTGTCTGTTAGCCATTTGTATGTCTTCTTCAGAGAAGTGTCTGTTCATCTCTTCTACCCACTTTTTGACTTGATTATTTATTTTTTGGGTGTTGAGCTTGAGAAGTTCTTTATAGATCTTGGATACCAGCCCTTTATCTGTAGTGTCATTTGCAAATATCTTCTCCCATTCTGTGGGTTGCCTCTTCGTTTTGTTGACTGTTTCCTTTGCTGTGCAGAAGCTTTTTATCTTGATGAAGTCCCAAAAGTTCATTTTTGCTTTTGTTTCACTAGCTTTTGGAGATGTATCTTGAAAGAAGTTGCTGTGGCTGATGTCAAAGAGGTTACTGCCTATGTTCTCCTCTAGGATTTGGATGGATTCCTGTCTCACATTGAGGTCTTTCATCCACTTTGAGTTTATCTTTGTGAATGGTGTTAGAGAATGGTCGAGTTTCATTCTTCTGCATGTGGCTGTCCAATTTTCCCAGCACCATTTATTGAAGAGACTGTCTTTTTTCCATTGCATGTTTTTTCCTGCTTTGTCAAAGATTATTTGACCATAGAGTTGAGGGTCCATATCTGGGTTCTCTATTCTGTTCCATTGGTCTGTATGTCTGTTTTTGTGCCAGTACCATGCTGTCTTGGTGATCACAGCTTTGTAATATAGCTTGAAATCGGGCAACGTGGTGCCCCCAGCATTGTTTTTCTTTTTCAACATCTCCTTGGCGATTCGGGGTCTTTTCTGATTCCATACAAATTTTAGGATTGTTTGTTCCAGCACTTTGAAAAATGTCATTGGAATTTTGATCGGGATGGCATTGAAGGTATAGATTGCTCTGGGTAGCATAGACATTTTAACAATGTTTATTCTTCCGATCCATGAGCGTGGAATATTTTTCCATCTTTTTGTGTCTTCTTCAATTTCTTTCATGAGTGTTTTGTAGTTCCTAGAGTATAGATCCTTTACCTCTTTGGTTAGGTTTATTCCGAGGTATCTTATGGGTTTTGGTGCTATTATAAATGGAATCGTTTCTTTAATTTCTCTTTCTACAGTTGCATTGTTAGTGTATAAGAAAGCAACTGATTTCTGTGCATTGATTTCTTATCCTGCCCCATTACTGAATTGCTGGATGAGTTCTAGTAATTTGGGGGTGGAGTCTTTTGGGTTTTCCACATAAAGTATCATGTCATCTGCGAAAAGAGAGAGTTTGACTTTTTCTTTGCCAATTTGAATACCTTTTATTTCTTTTTGTTGTCTGATTGCTGTTGCTAGGATTTCTAGTACTATGTTGAACAACAGTGGTGAGAGTGGGCACCCTTGACGTGTTCCTGATCTTAAGGGAAAGGCTCTCAGCTTTTCCTCACTAAGGATGATATTCGCTGTGGGTTTTTCATAGATGGATTTTATGAGCTTGAGGAATGTTCCCTCTATCCCTATACTTTGAAGAGTTTTAATCAGGAAAGGATGTTGTATTTTTTTTAATTAAATATTTTTTTATTCTTATGTTAATCCCCATACATTACATCATTAGTTTTAGATGAAGTGTTCCATGATTCATTGTTTGTGCATAACACCCAGTGCTCCATGCAGAATGTGCCCTCCTCAATACCCACCACCAGGCTAACCCATCCTCCCACCGCCCTCCCCTCTAGAACCCTGTTTGTTTTTCAGAGTCCGTCGTCTCTCATGGTTCGTCTATCCCTCCGATTTCCCCCACTTCATTCTTCCCCTCCCGCTACCTTCTTCTTCTTCTTTTTTTTTTCTTAACATATATTGCATTATTTGTTTCAGAGGTACAGATCTGAGATTCAACAGTCTTGCACAATTCACAGCGCTTACCAGAGCACATACCCTCCCCAGTGTCTATCACCCAGTCACCCCATCCCTCCCACCCCACCCCCCACTCCAACAACACTCAGTTTGTTTCCTGTGATTAAGAATTCCTCATATCAGTGAGATCATATGATACATGTCTTTCTCTGTTTGACTTTTTTCACTCAACATAATACCCTCCAGTTCCATCCACATTGTTGCAAATGGCAAGATCTCATTCCTTTTGATGGCTGCATAATATTCCATTGTAAACATATACCACCTCTTCTTTATCCATTCATCTGTCGATGGACATCTTGGCTCTTTCCACAGTTTGGCTATTGTGGACATTGCTGCTATAAACATCGGGGTGCACATACCCCTTCGAATCCCTACTTTTGTATCTTTGGGGTAAATACCCAGTAGTGCAATTGCTGGATCATATGGTAGCTCTATTTTCAACTTTTTGAGGAACCTCCATACAGTTTTCCAGAGTGGCTGAGCCAGCTTGCATTCCCACCAACAATGTAGGAGGGTTCCCCAGGATGTTGTATTTTGTCAAATGCTTTTTCTGCATCAATTGAGAGGACCATATGGTTCTTCTCCCTCCTCTTATTAATGTGTTCTATCACATTGATTGATTTGCGAATGTTGAACCACCCTTGCATCCCAGGGATAAATCCCACTTGGTCGTGGTGGATGATCCTTTTAATGTATTGTTGGATCCTATTAGCTAGGATTTTGTTGAGGATTTTGGAATCCATATTCATCAGGGATATCGGTCTGAAATTCTCCTTTTTGATGGGGTCTTTGCCTGGTTTGGGGATTAAGGTAATGCTGGCCTCATAGAATGAGTTTGGAAGTTTTCCTTCTGTTTCTATTTTTGGAAACAGCTTCAGTAGAATAGGTATTATTTCTTTGAATGTTTGGCAGAATTCCCCAGGGAATCCATCAGGTCCTGGACTCTTGTTTTTTGGGAGGTTTTTGATCACTGCTTCAATCTCATTACTGGTTATTGGCCTATTCAGGTTGTCAATTTCTTCCTGTTTCAGTCTTAGCAGCTTATAGGTTTCCAGGAAGGCCTCTATTTCATTCAGATTGCTCAGTTTATTGGCATATAGTTGTTGATAATAATTTCTAATAATTGTTTCTATTTCCTTGGTGTTAGTCGTGATCTCTCCCCTTTCATTCATAATTTTATTAATTTGGGTCCTTTCTCTCTTCTTTTGGATAAGTCTGGCCAGTAGTTTATCAATCTTATTAATTCTTTCAAAGAACAAACTTCTAGTTTCGTTGATCTGCTCTACTGTGTTTCTGGTTTCTAATTCATTGATTTCTGCTCTACTTTTAATTATTTCTCTTCTAATGCGTGGCTTAGGCGGCCCTTGTTGCTTTTTCTCTAGTTCTTTAAGGTGTAGCGTTAGTTGGTGAATTTGGGATTTTTCTGTTTTTTTGAGTGAGGCTTGGATGGCTATGTATTTCCCCTTAGGACCACCTTTGCAGTATCCCATAGGTTTTGGACCGATGTGTTTTTGTTCTCATTGATTTCCATGAATTGTTTAAGTTCTTCTTTGATTTCTTGGTTGACCCAAACATTCCTGAGCAGAGTGGTCTTTAGCTTCCAAGGGTTTGAATTTCTGCCAAAATTTTTTTTGTGATTGAGTTCCAGTTTTAGAGCATTGTGGTCTGAGAATATGCAGGGAATAATCTCAATCTTTTGGTGTCGGTTGAGACCTGATTTGTGACCCAGTATATGGTCTATTCTGGAGAAAGTTCCATGTGTGCTCGAGAAGAATGAGTATTCTGTTGTTTTAGGGTGGAATGTTCTGTAAATATCTATGAGGTCCATCTGGTCCAATGTATCATTCAAAGCTCTTGTTTCCTTGTTGATTTTCTGCTTAGATGATCTGTCCATTGCTGAGATTGGAGTATTGAGGTCTCCTACAATTAAGGTATTGTTATCAATATGACTCTTTATTTTGGTTAACAGTTAGCTTATGTATATGGCTGCTCCCATGTTGGGGGCATAGATATTTACAGTTGTTAGATCCTCTTGTTGGATAGACCCTTTAAGAATGATATAGTGTCCTTCTGTGTCTCTTATTGCAGACTTTAGTTTAAAATCTAATTTGTCTGATATAAGAATTGCTACCCCAGCTTTCTTTTGAGGTCCGCTGGCATGGAAGATAGATCTCCATCCCTTCACTTTCAGTCTGGATGTACCTTTAGGTTCAAAATGAGTCTCTTGTAGACAGCATATGGATGGGTCCTGTCTTTTTATCCAATCTGCAACCCTGTGCCGTTTTATGGGAGCGTATAGGCCATTCACGTTGAGAGTGATTATTGAAAGATATGAATTAATTGTCATCATGTTGCCTGTGAAGACGTTGTTTTTATAGATTGTCCCTGTAAATTTCTGTTGTAGATCACTCTTGGGGTCTTTCTCCTTTTATAGAACCCCCCTTAATACTTCTTGCAGGGCCGGCTTAGTGGTCATCTTCTGCTGGTCGTGGAAGCTCTGCATCTCTCCATCCATTCTAAATGAAAGCCTTGCCAGATAAAGTATTCTTGGCTGCATGTTCTTCTCATTTAGTACCCTGAATATGTCTTGCCAGGCCTTTCTGGTTTGCCAGGTCTCTGTGGATAGGTCTGATGTTATTCTGATGTTCCTCCCTCTGTACGTAAGGAATCTCTTCCCCCCAACTGCCCTTAAGATGGTTTCCTTGGTTCTAAGATTTGCAAGTTTTACTATTACATGCCCGGGTGTTGGCCTGTTTTCCTTGATCTTAGGAGGGGTCCTCTCTGCCTCTAGGACTCGAATGTTTGTTTCATTCCCCAGATTAGGGAAGTTCTCAGCTACAATTTGCTCAAATACATCTTCTAGTCCTCTCTCTCTCTCCACTCCCTCCGGGATTCCAATTATTCTGACATTGGAACGCCTCATGGTGTCACTTATTTCTCTGATTCTATATTCATGGATTCTGAGCTGTTTTTCCCTGGCCTCCTCTTTTCCCTTTTTACCTATTATACTGTCTTCCAGATCGCTTATTCTCTCTTCTGTCTCAGTTACCCTAGCTGTTAGATTATCTAGATTGGATTGGATCTCATTGATAGCATTTTTAAGTTCTGCCAATTCACCTTTTATTTCTGCCCTTAGAGACTCTATGTTGCCATTAACTGATTTCTCCATTCTAGCCATTGTCTTCACAATTGCTAGCCTGAATTCCATCTCTGACATCTTGGTTATATCTGCATCCATTTGTAAATCTGCAGCATAAGTCATAAACTCTGAGTCTTTTCTGTTTTGGGGGCTCCTCCTCCTAGTCATTCTGTTGATGGGTGTTTGAGGGAATGTATAGAGTCCAAATTATTGACCAGAACCCAAGCAAGATGCACCTGTTTTCTTGGGACCTTAGGGTTGCTGGCCTCTTGTTTTCCCAGCCTGTCTTCTGCGGGAGGGGCCTGCCGCACTGTTACTCAGGCAACCCTGTTTAGGCGGAGTTGCCCTGCGCCCCTGTGGCGGGGGATGGGCTCAGTGGGAATCAGTCTTTGGGGCTTTTGTTCTCTGGCGCCTTTCCCTGGGGGCTTTCCGCGTCTCTTCTGGGAGTCAGAGCAGAAGAGACCATGTCCAACCCTCGGCCTCAGAGCAGAGAGACCACAGTCGTTCTTCAGTGAGCTCTCCAGGCCACACCGTCTCCGTTTCTGTCCCTGCTGCTATAAACTGCAGCGTCCTGGGTTGTGCGCCCCTCCGCAGCGCTCCCGGTCCTGCCTCCAGGTTGGGGCACGTCTCTGCCCTTTGTGCTTCTAAAACTGCCAGCCGTGGGACTCCACCTCTCTGGGTTTCCACCCCAGGGTTGCAGTTCACCAGCGCGACCCCAGCTCACCGGGTTTCCGTCTGGGAGGCTGCAGTTCGCCTGCGTGCGACCGTCGCTCCGGTTTCTGTCCAGGGGCTGCGGCTCGCGTGCGTGCGACCCCTCCGGTCTGGTTTTCCACCTCGGGGGCTGCCCTAAAGTCTTTTCCCGACACTACCGGTCTGTGAGTCTGTGCCCCGTCTGCAGCGCGGGAGGCTGTCACTCACCAGCAGTGTAGGATCACCACGGCCAGGCACCCTCCAGCTGCCGTTTATCCTCCGATATCTGACCGCAGAATCACGGCTCTCTGCTTCGTACTTCAAAACCAACCGCCTGCAATATTCTGTTTGTAGAGATCCAGATCTTCTTACATCTCAGGCTGGTTTCGCGGGTGCTCAGAGTGGTTTGGTAGTTATCCAGCTCAATTCCGGGGACCAGTTGAAATAGGGTCCCCTACTCCTTCGCCATCTTTCCCCCCTATAATGACAGTTCTTATTATGGAAGACATGAACAACATCCAATATGAGATTTAAAAAAAACAAATGATTTTTAGAAATCTAACATATACCCATTATATGGAATGTAATACACGTATTAAAATAAAATAGTCTTTATAAAATTATGTAATAACATGAAAATTCTTATCATATATTTTTTAAACAAAGAAGTCATTTGAACATTAAGGATAATCATTAGAATGTAGACTCCCCAAAGGATGGAAGTGTAGGGGCTTTTTGCTATTGTTGTTATTGTCATTGTAGCTGACTGCCAAATCCCTACCACATAAAACAGAGCCTGGCAGCCAAGCTGGCATTCAACAAGTATTTATTGAATTAATTACAAAGATGTTCTGCATTGCTTTAGCATATAGAAATAGACCAAATTTATTATCTATAATCATCAATGTGTAATGAGATTATGGACATTGCCTTCTTTCTCCATAACTGCATTTCAAAAACCTTTTCAAATTGCTTTATGAAAATAAAATTACTTTTGAAAATAAGGTAGGAGAAGAAGTTTAGGGGACCCATGTGCCTTCACCTTCCTACTAGGAGCCAAATTTCTGGAGGTTTACATGGGTTAGAGAGTACCAAACACAAAAAAGGCAATTTACCTGGGTTGGCATAGAGGAAACACAACATTCATTAGAGTAGTCATGATTTTCATTATTGGACATCAACAAAAATTTCAGGAGGGTGACCAGTATAATCCTACCTGAACAATTTCCAGTCACTGCCAACTTGAATATAGATGTCAGGGCAGAGCAAAGGACAACCTCAATCCCATTAATATAAGGCCACTTAAGACAACTCCCATTTGGGACTGCAGTAGGGAGAAGAAGATAGAGAAGAAATCTGAGAAAATGATTCAGCCCTAAAAGCCTGCAAAAATTATCACAGTTGATTTAATTTATTGAATTGGACAAACATACTTAAATGCATTGCCCAGCAAGTATGTAGATTAAGGTTTTATAAGAAAAATATGATCATTTATAGAAAAAATACATAAAGATGCATTTTATCTACAACTCTTAATATAAGGGAATCTGTGACCCTATGATACAGGAGATATTTTTTTAAGATTTTATTTTATTTATTTATTTATTTATTTATTTATTTATTTATTTATTTATTTATTTATCTATTTATTTAAGAGCGAGAGAGAGAGAGACACAGAGAGACAGAGAGACAGAGAGAGAAAGCAGAGGGAGGTAGAGGGGGAGGGAGAAGATCCCAAGCACACTCTGCAGGGAGCATGGAGCCCAAGGTGGGGCTTGATCCCAGGACTCCAAGACCACGACCTGAGTGACCTGAGCTGAAACCAAAAGTCTGACGCTCAACCTACTGAGCCACCCAGGCGCCCCCCAGGAGGTATATCTTGATTTTATGATTTCTAACCCCCAACTATATAAAATTATGAATGATATCTCTACAAATTCAAAAAAAAGTTTATTTTAAATAGTCTTATGCAAGGAGAGGGATGAAATATTGAGTTTGTAGCTGGTTAAAGAAGAGAAAGACTATGGCTATCAGGTCTCCTTTGGGAAAGGATATAATCAGTGTTCCAGCAGCAGGCATCCCCACATCCTTGGGTTTGGATTACATGCATAAATGTGACATATCAGGCTTCTGTCTTCATGTTTGGACCAGACAGGTTTATCATTTTTCAGAGATACTGACATTACTGATTTGAATCTTCTCTTACTCTAAATAGTAGGAGTCCAAATTTACCAGAAGGAATGATCTGGAAGCTCAGTATTTTTTAAGGGTGGTATGGACTTATTAGAGAGGATGAGTACCCTCCCTTCTGAAGTCCTCAAGAACAGACTATGCAAATCCTTAGTGAAAATATGTAAGGAATTCATGAATGAAAGGTCTGGTTACATACAGATCAACTAGTAACCTTATGATTCCATATTTATGTCCTATTTGGCTTTAGTTTAGAATTTAAACTCTATCAAACTAAACATTTTAAAATATCTCAATAGTAGCACTGAAATGTTATTGGAAACTTAGATCTTGTGAAAATGATATGTATATGCCACATTTTGATAAATATAAATGTGTATGTGTATGTGTTTTGTGGGTGTGTGTGTCTGTGTGGATATGTGTACATGTGTATAGTATAAAAGAAGGGAAATACTGTTGGTCATTTTAGTTGTAGCTCAGTTTAGTTTAGATGGCTTTAAGTGTTGACACCAGCAATCCCAATTACTAGGTATAAGATCCTTCAGAGTAGAGACTTAAATTATGGGGTTTTTTGTTTGATTTTGATTCTACAGTACTTAGCACAGGGCCTGGTATGACTTATATAATACTTATAAATAAACTGATAAATAAAAAACTATACAATACATATTAAAATTTTTTGTCTACTTGTCCTATATTCTTTCATGTTTAGTTAGGCATAATTTCTTAATATGTATTAAGTATTACAAAAATTTAATTTACATAAAGTATATGAAGAGAGATATTACAAAAACTTCTCTTCCTTTTTGAATAGCTCCATTATTTTGGTTTTCTCTCAAAAAATAAAAACAGATTTTAAAAAGAAATTAGTTATGCCAATATTTATTAATCAGGCATACTTTGTCCTTAATTTATTATTCTTTTCCTCAATCAATATTATTCAATATTATTCCATTCAACATGCTATAAAATGAAGCATAGGAAACCCAAGATTATTGTCTTCCTTTTCCCTCTTCAAAATTTAAAATTTAATATGTATATTAACAACTTTATACCTAAAATGGTAGTTCATAGTATTATATAACACAGATATGATATAGAAAGTATTATATGCTTTGAAACAGAAGAGGGATAATTTTTCCTTTCGAAGAATGGATAAGATTAAATGAGTACTGGAAAATAAAGAGATTCTTGAATAGCCACTTAAAGAATCTGTAATTTACTTGGTAAGTGATGAGTAGGCTTTGAAAATTTTAGACCAAGAGAGAAATGTGGAATCTAAAGATAGTGGATGTAAATGCACTTGATAGACTGAAGTAGAACAAGCTTGGAGAAGAGGAATCGGAATAGAATTCTCTGCAAGCAATAGCTCCAGCAGAAGCTGATTACTGTCTGAATGATGGTCGTGAGGCAAGACTGTGAAAGAAAATGAAGAAAAAGGCAGCAAAACTTGGGTACCTATTTACTTTCCTTGGTAAGAGAGAATTGAATATAACATTTGGTTTTAAAGACACAAATTTTACTTTAGCTCCATTAATCTTCATCTGGATGGAAATTCTCTTCAGAATTTGGCACTACATCAGTTTCCTATTCCTTCTGTAACATATTCCTACAAACCGTATCTTAAAAAACATTTATTATCTTACAGTTCTGGAAGTCAGAAATCCAAAATCAGCCTCACTGAGCTAAATTCAAGATGCTGGCAAGGCCGGTTCCTTCTGCTGACTCTGAGAAGAGAATGTCTCCATAACCTTTTCAACTTCTAGAGGTCATCTTGAGAATCCCTTGTCTCATGGTCCCTTCCTTGTTCACTCCAACCTATTGCTTCTGGTGTCATATCTCCTACTCCTACTCACTCCAATCCTTCTGTTTCTCTTATAAGAACCCTTGTAATTACATGAGCCCACCTGAATATTCCAGGATACTCTTGTCATCTCAAGATCCTTAACTTAATCACATCTGCAAAGTCCCTTCTGCCATATCAGGTCACCCATGCACAGGTTCTGAGGATTAGCACATGGATATCCCTGGGGCCATTATTCAGCCTATCACAGCCATGGATTCCTGTGTTTGGGGAAGAGGTGGGGCTTGAGATAAAGATTTGAGAGCCATTAACTTGGTCTGAGAAATGATTCTCTGCATGTGAATAAAATCTCCAGAATACAGTACTAAATAGAGTTGTTAAAGATGCATGGCAATGACTCCAGGTAGTAGGAAGAAGACTAGGAGTTGGAGTAGTGGAAACATCGGAAGTGGAGCCTGGCGTGATACTATCCAAGTAAGAAGCTCGGTGTCAAAGCAAAGTTGTAAGTTGGGAATCAGATTGATGAACATCATGTTATAGAGCTGAGAGTGTAAATTTCAACATAATCTTGGATTACACTGAATGACAGATCTTTTAGTCGATAAATATAAATATGGGGGGGGGTGGGTGTATCAGTGATAATTTATTTGAATCTCACATTCATCAGATTTAAAATGGAAATAATGATACCTGTGTTGCAGGACTGTTGTGAGAGTAAAAGGTGGTAATGATTATGAAAGAGTTTAGTACATTGTCATCAAATAGAGGTTTGCCACTGGAAAGAATGGCATTATAGATTTCATAAAAAAGATTAACCCTTTTTCTCTGGTATGAAAAACTTTTAGCAAACATAGAGAATATTAACAGGAAATGTCACAGGAGAATACATTGTGAAAATAAGTTCAGCAGAAAGTCTGGTGTGGGTTTGTTGTAGGTATCATTGAAGCTATCCAGCTGAGAGTGGCCAAGATTACTCTTGGGAGAGTAATGAGAGGTCCCTGTAAACCATTCTCCTGCTTCTAGAGAAAACGAATGCATGGACTGTTGACTTTTGTGATTTTTAGCTGAAGAAAACTATCTGAAGTAGGAACAGTTTAACACCCTGGCACTGACTATGATCTTTAAGATTTATGAAAATAAGGATTAAAGAAACATTAAGTGTGAAGGTTCCTGCGGATCATCAGTGGAGATGGCAATGCAGAATGGATGTAAAAGGGACAGAAGGAAACATGCAAATCACAAAAGGATCATACTTATTAAGGACCTGCTCTGTATTTAGCACGTTGCAGGTTTTAGGAATATATTATTTAGTTCTCAAAACAAATCTTTGAATTAGACGTTATTACTCCCATTTATTGTGCATGTAGTTAAAGGAGCTAAGAAACATATCCAAAGCCACAAGACTAAACGACAGAGCCCAAATTTGTGTATTTTGCTCAAATTTCATGCTTCTGCTCACATTTTCAATCAAGTGCTGAAACCATGTAGAAAATTGGAAGTGTAAACAAAGTAGAAATTTCTTTTATCTAAGACCTGAGGACATCATAAGCAACTGTAGAAAAACCAGAGGTGGAAGTATAGGTTTTTATTAAAGTCAGAAGTTATTTAGGTTTTCCAAAAAGATATTTTGCCTTTGTATAATGATTTTTTTAAATTGCTTGAATGATAGTTATCTAAGAACTCTTTCCAGGAATTCTGGCATTGAAAACCTGTATCATATTTTGGTTTGGTTAACATTTCAAAATGGGTAATATTTGATCCTTAAATAATTTATCTGTGTTTGTGAAAGGCATTACTGGAAGATGATTAAAATCATATCACTAAATTATTGACATTTGTCCTTCAAGATCCCACTGAAAATTTTACAGAGGGCAAATTGCCAATAAGGATAATGTTTCAGGCAATAGAAAGACATAGAAGTTAATCTCTATATTAAGTAATATATTTAATGCTAAATCAGTTTGTATATAATTGTGTTTTATAATCTTATTCTTTCATTCACCCAGGACTAGAGAGTTAATCCATAGGTTCTTGTGATATGATTTAGCTTTTTCTGAGATAGCCCACCATCTTGAATGTGCTCAGCACACCACGTCCACTTATGCTGTCTTATCCAGGAAATCATAAGTGCCTTACATCATTGGCAGCTTTCAGCCCCATCCTCTCCATAAGGAGTTCTATTCACAGGAGTCACCATTCTTGTTATTACCTGGTTTCAACATCGCATCTCCGGTTGACTATATCACTGATTAACTTCTAACCCAAAGTTATGATCAGTGGGTTTATGTGGAAGCAGAGATAAGGAGCAACTAAGTCACTAAAGTGGCTGAGCATGATGGAAGTGGTGTATTCATGTCTCCAAAGTGTGTATAGCTTCTGGAGAACCTATAAGGTTTTCATTCAAAACAGCCTCTAGTGACTTACTCAATGGCCAACCCAAGCATATGTTAAAAAGCAGGCTTCTCTTTATAAGCAAGTTTATATGGACTAAAGAAGCAATCCCTATGTTCCTATTTAAATATCAGAGAGAGTCTGATTTTTTTAACCCTTTAAGCATTTGCTGGGATCATAAGTGAGTATGGTGGGTAACAGTTTTTAAGACACCTACTTGTCGTTTAGATTGGTGGGAAATATTGGTTTATGGAAAAACAAAAACAAAAAGCATCCCTGTTCTTGTCTCTATTGCTGCTGAATCTCAATATTGATTCAGGCTGAGAATCAGGCTCAATTCTCTGCTATCTAAGGGTAGATTGCTTGTGAAAATTGTAGGATAGATATGGTAAGCATTCAGACTTCCATTGCCAGGTTTTATGGATTGAATTTTATCCCCCACCACCTCCCTAAAAATCCCAGGTATAATAGAGTCTTAACCTACAGTACCTCAGAATATTGCCTTATTTGAATAGAGTGTCTTTACACAGCTAGTCAAGTTAAAATGAGGTCATTAGAGTGAGTCCTAATCTAGGATGATCTTATAAGTATGTCCTTATAAAAAGTAGAAATTTGGACACAGACACACCTACAGGGGGAAGACAATGTGAAAAGAGAGGGAGAATGCCATCTCCAAGCAAGGAACACCTGAAGCTACCAGAAGCTGGGACAGAACAATGGAAGAGATTCTCAGTCACAGCCCTCAGAAGAAACCTACCCTGTTGACACCTTGATTTTGGACTTCCAGCCTCTAGAACTGTAAGAAAATACATTTCTGTTGTTTTAAGCCACGCAGTTCGGTATACTTTGTTATAGCAGCCCTAGAAAATTAATCCATCAGGTTACTGTGTTTTAAACATGAGCATCTGTCAGGCAAGGCAGTCATGTGCTGCGTCCCGCCTCCAGCACGGTCATGTAAGAGTGACTGTAGGCCTGGAACATTTCCTTGTTGGGAGAGAGAGACCCCTCATAGCTGGGTGCTGGGCTTGTCCCATTGTGAGGGAATATATTTCCCTGTTGCTGATGTGGTGTATACCTCTTGTTCTGCTTAAACATGTGCATGTCTATGACCCTCAGGCATGCCACAAACTTTCTGTTTCCCAGACCCTATGGGGGAGAAGTCACTATCATTCTACTGCCGTGCCAGATGGGGTGTGTGCAGTGTGTGCAGCTACATTACCCCAGCTGACTCCAGAGTGGATCTGCTGTCCATGGATGGAAGGATCAAAGGACTCACTGCAAGTGGCTGGGGACTTCTTCACCCCTCTTGCTATAAGTAAATGTTAGACCACTTGAGCCTGACATGTATATTGTCCATTCTCAGCAACCTTGAATCATCTTCCCTGAGTTGCAATTAGCTATTTTTGAACCATGGCCACAGAGCCTGGCCATCTAGTGAACTGGAAAATAGCATCAAAAAGCTTGGAAATGCCTGAAGGTTGCATTAAAAAGCAGTACAGTAAATACTGGGCTAAGGGACCACATCTCTTAATGTTTCTGAGTCGGATTAGTAAGACCACTGCCTGGCTGTGTGGTAGTCAAGGAATGTTGTCTTCCTTAATCCTTGTCTATTCTTGCAGGAAAACTTCAATCTTAATTTATGTCTAAATAATTTTAATGGCTTATTTGATCCTTTTCTTTTCTTTTATTTTTATTCTTTCCTTTCCCTCCCCTTCCCTTCTCTCTTTTCTTTTCTTTCTCTTCATCATTAGCAAATTTTCAAAGCTACTCCCCTGGTGGAAAGAGTGGTGAGGGTTAGCTCAGAGAAACAAGAAAGAGGAAAGTCTTTCTCTCCCAGAGCTGTGGGGGGATGCTGAAATCAAGAAACCATGTGGACAGGAGCGAAAGGCTACCAATACCAAGATCCAAGAGAGAGAAAGAGTTGGATTTGAAAGAAGAGGTCAGAGAGCACAGGAAATATGTGTAGAGCATAAAGTTAGAGCAATGGCATCAAACCTAGTCTCACATTAGAACGACCTGGAGTGCTTTCAAAAGCCGCCAATGCCTGGGTTCAGCCCCAAAATAATTAAATCAGAATATCTGCAGGTGGGGCTTAGGCAGCACATTTTTTTACATATCCCCAGGTGCTTCTAATGTGCAGCCAGGGTAGAGAATCACTGAGCTAAAGCAAGTACAGAATTTTCATGGGCAATTATCTGGAAAAAGTGGTACTATTAGATGTCTATGACTTCTCAGCTGATATGCCAGACATAAAAATCTGAGACAACCGGACACAAAAGTACTAGGCAAGGTGCTGTCTTCAACTTTAATCTTCATGTTAATGAAGCTACAGATTTTTTTGCTCTCAAAGTTAATTGACCTCTATTATTTATGTGTAGAAAATTTCTCAACTTAATGAATCCAAAAGAACATAATTTTACATATAACCCTGAATTTAATTGATTTTAATTCTTACAATTAAGTCCCCTATCCTCCAATATCACTATACTTTTTGATTGTAAAATATTTAAGTATAAGAAGAGCCATAAAGAAAAATACAATAAAGTCTCATGTAGCTCTAATAATGTTAAGAATTGAAAACATTATGAACTCTGGTGAAGATTCCTGGGTACCATATCTCTCTCTCTTTCACTAAGCCTTAAAAATAAAATCCATCACCCAGAATTTAGTGTTCATCAAACCATATGTTATTAACTTACATTCTCCACCCAATGTTTTTGAAATCCATTCCTGTTAGTATACATAACTCCAGCATATTCATTGTTTAAAAATCTCATCATATAGTTGTATCATGATAATAATTCATTCCCCCAATGATGCTATTTAGGTTATTTCAAATTATTGCTTTTTTAAATATGCTTATTGACCTATAAGACTTATAAAATTCCCTTTTAAAAGTGTACAACCCAAATATTTTTTTTAGTTTTTTTCACAGGTTTAAAAACATCATAACTATACAATTTTAGAGCATTTTCATCACCCAAAAGATATCCTACATTCAGTAGACGTCACCTCCTTTCATTGCTAAGTGCTGGCAACCACTATCTAGATTTTGTTCCTGTGAATTTGCCTGGACATTTCATGTAAATGAAATCATATAAATGTGACCTTTAATGACTGGCTTGTTTTGATTAGTATAAAGTTTTCAAGGTTCACCCATGCCTTACCATGTACCAGTACTTTATTCTTTTTTTATTGTCAAATAATATTCCATTGTATGCCACATTTAGGTTATCACATCACTTGATGGACATTTGGGTTGTTTCTATCTTTTGACTATTATGAGTAATGCTACTATAAACATTCATGGACAAATTTCTGTGGGACATATGCTCTTAGTTCTCTTGGGTATATACTGCTGGATCATTTAGAAACTATGCTTCATGCTGTGAGGAACTGGCAAAATAGTTTTCCAAAGCAGCCCCACTATCACCAGCAGGGATGCCTGGGTGGCTCAGTCAGTTAAGCCTCTGACTCTTGGTTTCGGCTCAGGTCATGATCTCGGAGTCATGGGATTGAGCCCTGTGTCAGGCTCTGTGCTCGGCACAGAGTCGGCTTCAGATTCTCTCTCCCTCCCATTTACACTCTCATGCTCTCTCTCTCTCAAATAAATAAATAAATCATCTTTAAAAAATAAATATTACCAGCAATATATGACTATTCCACTTTCTTGACATCCTCAACATTGTGGTTATTATCTATCATTTTTTTTAGCCTTCCAACTGGGTATGATGTGTCTTGGTATTTTAATTTTTAATTTCCACTTCCCTAAGGATTACCAATGTTGAATAATCTTTCAAGTGCTTGTTGGTGGCCATTTGTGTGCTTTCTATAGAGAAATGTCTGTTCAAATATTTTGCTCACTTTTTAATGGATTTGTCATTTCAGACAAGGCAAGCCCCACAGTGAGAGATACAATATATATCCTGCAAAGGATGCATATTCATAATATATGATTTTTATAAACCAATAAAAAAGAAGATGCTTCAATAGAGAAAAAAAAGCAACTACTATAACAGACACTTTTTAAAAGTGAATATCCAAATGGTTAATAAACTTAAGAAAAAATAATCAATTATATTACTCATAAGGGAAATGAAAATTAAAGTCACAATGAGATACCAAGGTACAGTAAAATACAAACACACATCTACCAGAATGTCTAACATAAAAAGGTAGAAAATACCCAATATTATCTATGATATGATGAAAATTGAAGTCTCGTGTACTACTGGGACAACCACTTTGGAAAACTGGCATATTTCTAAAACTGAATGTGCCTCATGACCTAAGCATTCCACTCCAAGTAAATATATACCCAGGAGAAATGGATATATATGTTTTCCCTTAAAAAAATATGGGTATTCATAGCAGGACTATTACTAATATCTGAAAACTGTAAACAATCCCAAAATACCCATCAGCAATAAACTGGAAAAATAAAGTATGGTATATTTGTCTAATGAAATGCTATTCAAAATTAAAATAAACGAACTACAACTTCACACAATAATAATGACCAATCTGACAAACAAAAGACTGAGCAAAAAGAGCCAGACACAAAACAACACATTCTGCATAAATATATATATACTTTGACATGGCTTCAGAAATCACACTAGTAATTATCTCCTGATCCAGGTATTGCAGGCATGGCTGTATTTAATCTACAAAATTCCACTGAGCTGGACACTCAGGATTTGTGTACTTTATGTGTGTATATATGTATGCATATACGCATGTGTATATATATATACATATATTTTCCTTTGGAAAATATTTCTGTTCCCTTGCTTTATTATCTTTCCTTTTCAAATGACTTTTTCTATCCTACTTTAAAACACAAACTTTCTAAATACATGATTCTTTCCCTTTTGCTCTTCACTGAAGAAACTAGAACTATGAACAGCTACTAGGAAACCAATTTGGTAAAAAAAAAAGGCATGATGTGATGTGGTCCCAGACCAAAGGTGATAGGGGATTTTAAAAAAAAATATATGAGACAAGAGAAAATTTCAGTAAAATATGATGGGAGCAGTGAAGGATAAAGGACATCAAAACTATGTCTTTATCCCAAGATCCCTAATGGACTCACACAAATTGTATTGAACAAACAATAAATCCACACATGGGTAAATGCCTATACATCCACCTCTCGTTATTCTGGAGCTTTGTGTAAATGGTCAACGTGGAAACAGTTCTTATCATGAGTCCACTCAAGATTCCTGGGCACATTACATACATTACATCTGCTGTTAAATGTTTACTGACTGAAAAGAATCTTAATGAAAACAGGAGCTAATCAAGGGTCCATCAAAAGTTTGTATTGAGAATATATGTGACTCCAAGAACCAAAATAGCATCTATGTCTGTTAGAGAGTTAGTAGGTTATATATAAAGTTCTTGCCAAACATATGTGATTACAGAGATTATTATTTAGCTACTGGCTATCATAAAGCATGGAGAATGTATGGCTAAAGTGGTTCTCTCCATAATCATCTGCATTTTATCATGCACTTACATATCCATTCTAAAGGACAGGAGAGTACAATTAAGGCCAACAGATAGAGGAAGATTGCATTGGAGACACATACCAATCATCTTTTATTGCTAAACTCTGCTCTGTCTCTGATTTGATTTTTAGCAAAGTATGCTTTGTAGTCTCAATGATGCACTTTCAGGTTTGAAGCAGATGACATTAGTTACATTGCTTACAGCTGCATTGGAACCTCAGAACAGTGTTATTTCAAGAGACATCTTTCTTTATATACAAATGTGTATAAGTTCATTAGATGACTTCACCTATCTCTTTATTTTGCTTTTTGTGTGTCAGGGAAGCTATGTGTTATCATCATCAGAATGGCCATGGAGGTGTCACATATTGCAGGTAATGAGGCAATTATGAAGTTCATTTAGGGCTTCTGAAAAGGGTAAACAACAATATATTTACAACACACCAGATGGCAAATGGATATCATGTTTATTTTATATTTTCATGCTAAAATCTTCTGTGTAATGTGTATTCCACTCATCAAGGTAATTTTAGAAAAAAATACACTCTGCACTGTTTTAAAGGTGACTCTGCAATTTCTGAAAACGTATGTAGTCATATCTCTAGAATCAGACATATTTTAATCAAATTTATGTAAGTTGCCTTACTTGGTAGTAATGTATTCAATAGATATTTTAGCAAAGCCTTCTTTCATATATACCTATTCTCTGATTTAACCTCAAATTATGGGTATTGTTCTGGGGGATGGGTAAACTAGATGCTGAGGATTAAAGACTATACTTACCATGACAAAAATTAAAAACTATGGGTATTCTTCCTTTAATACTAAAAATCAGGAACAAGTACACTTGTAAGGTCAGTCTGTGTTCAATAGTGGGTTTAGTTCTAATTCCACTAGAGACATTTCAGGATATTTCTTAGGCTATCTTCTTCGACCTTTATAAATTTTAAAACACTTGAAATTAAATTTAAATTTTTTTTAAATTGTTAAAGAATTGTCTTTCAGCAAACGGTGCTGGAACAAATGGCTATATGCAGACATGCAGAATAATGAAGTTGGACCCCTACTTCACACAATACAATAAAATTAATGCCAAATGGACAACGGAGCCAAATGTAGGAGCTAAAACTATAAAACTTGATCAACAAAGTGAAAAGGTAACTCAGAATGGGAGAACATATTTTAATTGATTGATTGATTTTTAAAGATTTTATTTATTTATCTGAGAGAGAGAGTGCAGGAGCAGCTGGGGGAGGGTGAAGGGGGCAGAGGGAGAAGGACATTTTTAAATAAAATATCTAACAAGGTCATTGTATTTAGTCTTACAACTCAATAATAAAAAGACGTATAACTCACCTTAAAAAATGATCAAAAGATTTGAATACCTATTTCTCCAAATAATATACTGAATGAATGAGTGGCCAAAAGGCACATGCAAAGATATTTAACATCATTAATCATTAGCTAAATGTAAGTTAAAAACCACACTGAGGTACCACTTCACTAGGATGGCTATAATCAGAAAGGCAGATAATAATACAAGTGTTAGTGAGAATGCAGGGAAATGGAAATATTATATATTATAAAATCATGCAGCCATTTTGTAAAAACATTTAGGAGTTCCTCAAAATGTTAAACATGGAGATACCATATGATCCAGCACATCTATTCATAGGTATATACCCAGAGAAGTGAAAGAATATGTCCACACAGAAACTTACACATTATGTCACAGCAGCATTATTCAGAAAAACTGAAAACCAGAAACAACATAAATGCCCATCAAGTGATGAATGGATAAACAACATGTGGTAATAGGCATACAATGGAATATTATTTGGAAGCAAAAAGGAATATAGTACTGATATGGGCTACAACACAGAACTTCAAAAAGGTTGTGCTAAATTAAAGAACAGTCACAATAAAACACATCATTCAAATTATATTAAATGCTCAAAATGGGCAAATTCATAGAGAAAGAAAGCAGATTAGCGGTTGCCAGGTGCCGGGGCATTGGGGGTATGGAGACTGACTGCTAATGGATATGTGCTTTCTTTTGGGGACAATGAGAGTATTCTGAGGTTAAATAGTGGCGATGGTTGCACAACTATGCTAATATACTAAAAGCCACTAAAAGTGCACATTATAAAAGAATGAATTTTATAAAATGTGAACTGTATCTTGGTAAAGCTGTTGTTTAAAACAAACAGCAAATAGAAGTCTCTGTATAAACTGCCATTAAATGACTGCACTAGGATATATTAAATTAAAAAAGAAAAAAGTGTATATAATATACACTGTTTATCTAAAAGAGAGAAAAGGATATGAATATATACACATATCGGCTTATTTTTTAATAGAAAAATAAATAAAAAATCTAATTTAAAAATCATGGTTACCTATGGGTGAAGAAAAAAAGCAGACTGGGGGGATAGAGATAGACACTAACACTCTGTATATATACTCTCTTTTGTGGATTTGACTTCAGAACCTTGTGAGTATTTTACATAGTTACACAACAAAAGTAAATAAAAAAGCAGTCCCTCAATATTGAAAGTAACATTAAACAAATGAAAGTGTATATAAAATTAGTGGCATAACCACACAGAGAGAAACTATCTCTGTCAGTTTAAGAGTTTAAGACATAGTAGTAATTCCATCATGCATCCCAATGGGATATGCCCTAAGGATAAAAATGATTAAAGGAAAAATCTTCAACTCTTTTCAGAAGTCCTCCTGTGAGTAGTGGTGTCGGTATTCTCACACTAGGGCTGCCATATATGTACTGTGGGATCGAGCAAAGAGTAATTTATGCCAGTAATTACTGAGGTCATTGAGAACTGGAACTTTTGGTGCAGAAAAAAAGGAAATACAGACATAAGATTATTGAGGTTAAATAAAATCCCTGTAGTCCTCAGTGGAAGGACCAGTGTGAATAGCTCATGGTATATTTCATCTTAAAATAAAATTCTACTTCCCTTAACCAGTCAGAAAATTCCAAGAAACGTCCATTGTCACACTATTTGAGTTTGTCTCAAACTTCACCCGCATCAAATGATCTGGGTGCACTTAACAGTTAGTGTGATACCACATTAGAGTCGACGCAACAAGATACAATTCTCAGTGCCTGCTTCCCCTCGCGTGCATCTTCATTCACGTGTATCTTTGAGAATTTCTGGCCCTTACCACCCACCATAGAGCTTCTTACTGAGGAACAAGAATGCTTATTCCTGCTCACACAAGTACAGAAGCGCACTCACACAGAGGCTGTAAGGGAAACACCTCAGCTCTGTCTGCCCTACTCTGAACACTATGACCACACCCACAGAGAACACGTTTGACACTTCTGGTCACCAAATGCCATTCTCAAGTCCAGCTTGTTACCTCTGTTTCCGACTGACCAACTACAGGCTGGAGGTTCCCAGGACCCCCTCTTTGTACCCAGATGTCAGTCTCAAAACCAGGTTGTAATGGGTACTCCAGACCAACTGGCTATAAACCAGAGGTTCCCACAACCACCTCCTTGGGTTTGGTTAATTTGCTGGAGCGGCTCACAGAACTCAGGGGAACACTTAAGTTTGCTGGTTTATTATAAAAAGATAAAAGAGGGTGCCTGGGTGGCTCAGTTGGTTAAGCGACTGCCTTCGGCTCAGGTCATGATCCTGGAGTCCCAGGATCGAGTCCCACATCGGGCTCCCTGCTCGGCAGGGGGTCTGCTTCTCCCTCTGACCCTCCTCCCTCTCATGCTCTCTCTCATTCTCTCTCTCTCAAATAAATAAATAAAATCTTTAAAAAAAAAAAAAGGATAAAAGAGATGAACAGCCAAAGGGAAGGGATACATAGGGCAAGGGATGGGGAAAAGGGCACAGAGCTTCCATGTCCTAGGTAGGTGCAGGTGCCTGCTCATCACATTTATTGCTCTCCCAGCACCTCCATGTGTTCACCAATACCAAAACTCTCCATTTTAGGATTTTATGGAGGCTTCATTACATAGGCATTATTTATTCAATCAATGCCCATTGGAAACTGATGATTCAACCTCCAGCCCCTCTCCCCTCCCTGGGGGTAGGAGGTTGGGACTGAAAGTTCTAACCCTCTAATCATATGGTTAATTCTCCTGGCAAGCAGCCCCCCATCCTCAGGTGAGCCTCCAAACTCATCTCATTAACATAATGGAAACATCTTTATAGTTCTCATCACTTAAGAAATTCCAAGGATTTTAAGAGTTCTATGTCAGAAACAGGAACCAAGACCAAATATTTATTTCTTACTATAAATCACAATATCACAGATGCATACCATGAGTTTCTTATATTAGAATATTATTAAGGAACGTGTGTTGAAGAAAGAAATAGACCCAGGCATCCGAAGAAATGAGCTCTGACTAGAATCTGTCATTTTCTAGACATTTTCCTTTGGAAGGACCAGTCGTCTCTGCAGGCCTCAGTTTCATCACCAATAAAATATAAAATCTGAAATAATAGTACCCAAGACATTTTTGCCTCTGAATTCCATGATTTTATGTACTTATTATGATATATAAAATGATACCAGATACTTCTCACCAGAAATTCTTCTTGGCAATATAAGAGCAGTATCTAGTCAATGAGATGAATATAAAGGTTCAAACCCAGTGACTAATACATCACAGACACTCAACCCGTGGTATGTACCATGATGGTGGTGATAATTTCAAAATATTTATTGTTATTTCTCTATGCTTAGACAAGAAAAATAACAAATGCATTTGTAGGTGCAGGTTCCTGCTTATCACATTATTGCTAGAGCAATTTGCTACATTCAAGAGATATACCAGGGTTTTCTTGTTCCCAGATTTGTTTACATTTGATAAGCCATGGCTAAATGGTGCTTTCTATTTGCCAGAGATAATAATAACAGTATACTCAAACTCATTCATCAATCATTGGCTTCCATAATTTATCACAAGAGAGCTGCATATTTGTTCTATCTTACTTCTGTTAGAAGTTCTATCTTACTTTTGTTCTTATGTTAGGTTATGTCTTATGTTCTATCTTACTTTTGATTCTTTGAAAATATTTAATGAGACTTGATCTGTAAGTAATCGATTCATAATTATTTGCCAATGATCTTGAGTTCATTACTCTTGCATATATAAAAGCAACAAAACTTACACTTTGCATAAAAACATTCTTAAAGTGAGTAGCTCTTCAGAGGGTAGGCTCTAAGAAATATCAAAGAATTTCACTTTATTGTTATTTTTAATTTGGTCTAAAATGAAGGTATTTGTTTTAAATTTAGATATAATATAGACTTTGCTTTTTAAGAACATAATCCCAAGGAAGGAAACTATGTATTTAGCAGCATTATGGCAAAAATGGAACTTGCCAATATATATGCAATTATTTTTATGCAGAAAAACTAAGCATCCAGAAATTGATCAAATATGCAGCTTATTTATTGAAGGCTTTCTTAAAGATTAGAATTTATTTACATGCAAGTGTTTCTTAGATCATAAATACTGAGCCTGGTCAATTTCAAGCTCATGGTATTTAACTAGTTTATAGTTAATTATTTAGCCAAATTTAACTATGAAAAATCACATTTAAGTGACAGAATTAGACTCTTTAATCATAAAACTGGGAAATTATAGCGAATGCATAGGTTTTTGGTTTTTTTTTAAGATATACCATATTGAGAAACAATTAGTTTGAAAGTACTGAAACGTGTACCTTTTAAGATTAATAAGGGTATTATTGACTTAGTTTAGAGCAAGTTTCAAAAAATTAAAAAACAAAATTCAACTGAATAAGTTTTGAAGTTGAAGATCTAATTGGTTTTATTAAAAAGTTCATGAATCAGCAGTACCCCATCTAGCAAGTAGAGGTAAGAGCTGTATAAAACAGAAGGCTTTTATAGGAAGAAGGGTGGGGCAAGAACATTATTTGCAAAAGAAAGGATTGTTTTAGGCAAGATCACCTTCCCTCAGAGGAAGGGCAAGGGTGGGGGTTCTTATTATGTGGATTATCTCAATTTCTGGTGAGGGGATGGGAAGGCCCACGGGACAGATTCCCTCACTGATGCTGATCAGAAAGTTCCTGACTGACCTGGTTAAGACTGTATTTCTCGGAGAAGTTCAAACTGTAATTAGGTTAGGTATTAAATCCTGGTTTGGTGACTTGGTCTGACTCAAGGCCCATTTTGGGCCTATATTTGTTTGTTTGTTTTATTAAGTCTCTAAAGTAGAGACTAAGAAAATATCTCTTCATTATTAAAAAAAATTGTTATACTTTTAATATATTAAATGTCTAAGTTTTCTTAGTTAACGACACATATGGGGAGTCCAGATCATGAGACCATATATTTCATCTTATCATAAATGAAGTTATTATTTGCAATTCTCTATTTTGTCTATGTAATGTCTTTCTTTTATAGTTCTGTATTTGCAAATTTACATTTTACTCATTTTACACCAAACATGCCAGCATTTGTTTGTTTTTTTGACAACAGACATGCTCTGTCTCAGGGAGTGAGTGAAAATTTTTCTAGGAGTAATACCTCTTTTTCCCTCTGCATACCTTGTACATTCCCTGCCAAGAATGTTCCTGAAAAGAAGTCACAGGAGAAGGAGAAAGGGGAAGAGAATAAATAAAAAGAAGAAAGAGAAGGACAAGGAGGAGAGAAAGACTGTTCTAACTCAATAATGATAATGGCAACTGCTGTTTGTGAAAGACTACTTGTGATAGGGATTATGCTTGTTGCCTCAATTATGATACATAATTTCACTTAATCCCAACAGCAATCCTGGATTATAAGTGTCAATATCCCCATGTTATAGAGAGGAAAATAGGATTACAGGGTTTAAAGTATTTCCCTGAGTTGAAAGAGACATTCATCTGTTTATATGGTATTTCACAAATATTTTGAGACGTATGCTCTCCATTTCCAATGTCACCTTCTTGTGGAACTAGATTATTTGATTATTTGGGCTGGGTGTTGGACAGAATTGATGCGGACATGCTGGGGTTGGGAGCAAATGCTCAAGAAAGAATTCTTGAGACATCTTTGGTGCAAAAAGGTGGTTTTATTAAAGCACAGGGATAGGACCCATGGGCAGAAAGAGCTGTACTGGGGTTGTGAGGACCGGCCCATTATATACTTCCAAGTGGGGAGGGGGTTAGGAATAGCACACCCAAGGTATTTTGGAAACAAGGTTTCTAGGACCTTGAGGGGTTAGCTATTGTTAGAAAAAGGCCATTTACTACTGTCTAGTAAAACCTTAGTCATGAGACCCTTCATATGTGTATCAGGGGGCCATATGCTTGGAGGATGATTGCTAACATGTAGCTTGGGGGGTAGAGATAAAGGACGTTTCCAAAGGAATTTCTATATGTTTAAAGTAGACATAGGATCCTGGGGGGTTGGGCTAAGATTGCCTTCTGCCCTTAGCAAAGTGTCAACATCAAGGCAGCTGAGCTCCCACAGGAAGGTCACTCTACCCTGTTTCAAGGACTTGTCAATGGGCTATAAGTAGTAAGGAAATTTAATTTTTTCTTTTGCCTTTGTTTCCCACAGCAGAATCTGGATTTAAAAATTAATATGTATAAAAATCACAAGCACAAACAGGACAACAACTACTATAATAACAATCTAACACTTTAAGCCAGATAATCCTGATAGAAACGACCATCTCTCAGCCATACCAACAGCATTAAACTGGCATACGGCCTTTTATGGAATCTCCTGATCATTAGTAAAGACATGTGATACCAATAATAAACTGGTATGTCACCTTGTTCTAAAATGTGTTCATGAGTACATCAAATTTACTTAAAGATTCTGAATACAGTAGAATCATATTATATTGATGATTAATATGGTGGATATTATGCTACCTTGGATTTATTTCCTTACACTTCAGTGTGTATGAATACATCTAGAAAATGCATGTGAATATCAAACTTATCATTAAAGTTATGTGGGTAATTTTTGGATGCCTCCTATAAATACATAGCATAAATATATGCCCAAAATATATAGCTAATTCTTCCCCTTAAGAATTCAGGGTGCTGCTAATCTAGTATTCACTCCTCTCCTGATTGAAACAAAAGCAGAGAACATTGCCAGGAAATCACCATTTTCCATATTACTTATCCTCAAACAAGGTTGTGTAAGAATGTGTTAACGAAGAGACCTGTGGCTCCTTTTAATTTTTCAGGGAAAGCAGAGAAACCAGGTCATCAGGGATGTGGCAATTAAATAAGCAAACCTCCCTCTGTGCATAGATCCCTTTCAGGAGAGCTTTCCCTCTTGAAAGAATGTTTTTTCCCAAATGTAAAATGTGTGAGGGTGACATTTTGTAGCCAGTTAATCACAGGTGACTATTTGCCAGGGTCGTCCCCTAGGATGGACTCTAGGTTCTGTTTACATATAAAAAGCCTTAGTCAAAAACCATATAGGTGATCAGCGGCAGGGCTGGATGCTGTCAGCGGGTCTCCGGGGACTTTTTTGCTTTAAAACCTAAATACTTTAGCATTCAAGTAGCAGTAACATTACCAATACCTCACCCTTGATTAAAAATGAATATTCCTTGGGGCTCATGGTCAAGATTTTAGATCTTTCTCCAACTTTCCCTCAGGCATTGTGATAAACTTGAGAGAATTGTTTCTCTTTCTGGTGATTTCAAAGAAATAAGGCCAGAGGTGCTGTTCAAAGGAAAACAGTTAAAAGCATTTTGACACATATCAGGTCCTTTCGTATTTCACCAGCCAAAAGGTTTTTCTCCACAGCTTTCTCTTCCCAGAATCTTCTCCCACTTCAGTGTACCCTGTACCTATCCCATGTGAACATTATTGTATGAATGAATTATAGGCTGTTTTGTTTCTTCTATGATTTCTTTTCTATTATCTATGTTGGATTTTGGGTTGGATCTTATATCATTCTATAAAACATTATCAGGTACTTCTTCCTAGGCCACTGAGTTAAGACTCCAATTCTTCTTGTGGTTGCTAATTTTAGATCAGCTAGTCTGCTAAATCGGCCCTCAAACTAGGATTGCAGGTTATACCCATCTAACTAAATTTCCCATTAGCACCCGGTTTTTGTGCCTACCATGACTAGAGAGGCCTAGCCTTAATATCTCAGACTACAGACATCAAGGTTCTGAAATGTTTTTGGATCTATGAAGGTAGGAAATGGAGCTCAACCAGACTACCTAGAAGCTGTGGTCCTTAGCCCTGGATATGATCAGGGAGTTCAGACAAAGCAGAAATCACAGCAATATTTTGAAGCCAAAGCAATTATGGTTCAATGCTAGTCCGTGCCTGGTCACGTGAAATGATCTGAAAAGGTTTCTCAAGGTCTTACTGGTCTCATCAATCCTACATCTCTTCCATATCATTTGCATTAGAAATGATTTAGAAAATGAAACTGAAAAAGCTGCTTAAGAGCTGGTTTGAACATACACATAAGGTGGATACTACTACAATTAATAATAGTAAACATCTATGAAGCCTACCATGTGCTACTGTTCTAAGTGCAACTCATGTATAAGTTACTTTAATAGTAAGACAATTTGTGTATTTTGCCCATTATCTTTTATAATACTCAAATGACCCAATAATTTTTTTTTCCCATTTTAAGGTGAGGAAAGTTTTAAGGGCACACAGCGAATATGTAACAAGTTGATGTTCAGCCATTGGTCTATCTCACTCCAGGCTCCTTACCATCAGCATTTGCCCTCATTCATAAAATGTACTGAACACATATATGTTAAGCATCTGTTTTGCTAATAAAAAAATGAGATATTTGTGTCAAGGGCCTCAGGAATTTTATATGTGAATCATTCTTCTAAAAGTCCATGGCTTGAGTAAGATAGTTCAGTTATCCTGATAGACTTAAAAGAGATGGACAGGTATTGGGCATGGGATGAATGCCTCCAAAGACACCCAGCACCTACACAATGAAAGGATTGAATTACATCAAGAGAAATGCATACTCAAATATATGCGAAATATTGTGATTTAACCGACTATATACAAAATTCACAATCAAAAAGAATTTTATTACTGGATTTTGCTGGATCTCTTTTCTAGGTTAAAATAAAGAGCAAAATCTTAGAATCTAATAAATAAATCGTGCCTTTTCCCATTAGGAACAAAGGAACTTGCACAAAGTGAATTTCAGATGATTGCAAATAATTTAAGGCAAGAGGGTTTAGAATACTTTGTGACTTTGAAATGATATATATTTGTAGGATACAATTTTATATCAAATATTTAGCATAAATCAATGCACATGCAATGTAATATTTTCATATTCAGAATATTAAATGCACTCTCTTCATTGTTATTTTTAATCACGTATTTGACAAGAGTACTTAGAGAAAAAATAACAAGCATGCTGACTTTCAGTTAGCAGTTTTCTGTATTTTCAGTGTTTACATTTTGCCTCTTAGAAATGTGTAAAATCAACCCAACTGAGAGAAGGAAAATTAATAGTAAGGTAGGCTTTTCATAACACATTGAAGAGTGTGTTGACATAACCTAAATGAAAGTCACAGAATCATATATTGAGCTACAACTTTTGGCATTAGTTTTATATATTCACTCATTCAACAAATTTTTACTGAGGGCCTTCTGTGATCAGGCATTTTACTCAGGTGAGCCAATAGAGACAGGTCTCTGTCCGCACTGAGGCCAGTCTGTATGAGTACAACACATATACCTACTTTTCTTTCTCTAATAATATATGGGCTTGGGCGCCTGGGTGGCTCAGTTGGTTGAGCGACTGCCTTCAGCTCAGGTCATGATCCTGGAGTCCCGGGATCGAGTCCCACATCGGGCTCCCTGCTCAGCAGGGAGTCTGCTTCTCCCTCTGACTCTCCCCCCTCTCATGTGCTCTCTCTCTCATTCTGTCTCTCAAATAAATAAATAAAATCTTAAAAAAAAAAAACCTTTAAAAAAAATAATAATAATATATGGGCTTGTCTGTGTGTGGAAGGGTAGGTATGAGTGCATTTAATTTGCTTTAAGCTTGCAGTGGATGTTCTAGCTAAACCCACAGTGCAGTTTCACTTAGGTTGAATACAGAACTATTTTCTCTACACCCCCCATTAGTACCTATTTGCATGAATTGATATGTATAGAGGCTTCAGGTTTATAACAAAGACAAAATGGAAGATGGATGGTTGAAAATGCCTTGAGCTAGAGTATAAGGTAAGAGATGACCCTGGACAGACTAAACCGGGGAATGCCCTGAATAACCATGTAACCAGTAAATCATGGTGAGATGTTGGGATTTGATCTGAGAGCACAGCAAACCACCCTAGATCTTTAACAGAGGACTATCTCCACTGATTTGAATTTTTAGAAAGACTATACTACAGATTAAGTACACACTAGAAAAATGGAGCTGCTGAGGCAAGGAAGGGTGATGAGCTTAAGAAAGTTTATGGAGGCAATGTGGAAATAGAATAGGCCCAAATATTTCTAAAATCTAATGACAGACATTTTTGGATACATAATCTGATATTCATAATACACTAAATTAATTAGTGTATGTCTACTTTTTGATGGTTTATAACAGTATAAAGAGTTTATTTGCTGTTGGTTGTTATAGAAAAAAGGCATATATTCAAAAACACACCTTATATTTTCATGATTTTGTAGGTTCTATCATGGCTGGATTCTTTTTAATGTTGAAAAGAGGCATTGATCCAGAGATCTGCATATTTACCATAACATCATTGCATGGTTACTTTCAAATGGTTATTTCAAACTAAGATTTTCTTTTGTTGTAACTGCAACTTCTTAGAATAGATTTTAATTTGAGGTATGTCTGATTAGCACCAGAGTTAGATTTGGAGGAATCACATTCTTTTGCAACCAGAGACAGGAGGAAAATAGTTCCATTTGGGGATAATGCTTTTAGAACTTGATATAAAAGGGGAAAAAATAACTGCATAAAACCGCAGCAAAGCCTGTGTCAGACAAAGATATCAAACTTTCTAAAGAATCTGTGTCTGCCCCAATCCAGGAACTCTCTCACTATTTAGAGTGACCTCTACAAAAGTGTTACAATTAATTCTAGGAAAACAATGTCTATACACTTCCATGATACTCATTATCAGGGGTGCCAAGAGCCCCAATTCTCAGCGAGTCAAATTTGTCTTTGAATTTCTGCATCTTACCTGCAACTGCCTACTGCAGACTTTGTCCCTCAGCCCCATGATGCATTCAGAGCTATGAAGGTGCCTTGAAATCCCTGCCCTTGCCTCCTGGGTATCTCTCTAAGGCAGAACCTCAAGATATGGAGCTTATCTGGCCTTTCACCTGCAATAAAACACACTGCTTTCTTTTTCTTTGACCCAGCTGTCTCCCAATTGGCAGATAATGAGTAAGTGAACTAATCCAGGCTAATGTGATAATGGGGACAGCAGGAGAGCCTTTATTATACAAAGGCCTGGAACACAGGGCCAAATTACTCTATTCATTGTAGATTGCATCTTAGAGTAGACACAGCATAAAGCTTCCCAGAGATTTATATAAATTGTTTCTAACAGGGGAACTTCAGTTTGAAAAACCGTGTGGCCAGGGGTCTTTTTCAATGCCTCTTTTATCATACCAAGTCTTATTCCTTGTTCTTCCCATCCTGCTTGTAGAACTGTCTAAAATACCACAAACATCGCTTCTCGGCCTTTTGGCTAAGATCAAGTGTAGTATCTGTTCTTATCAGTTTAAAATACCACAAACACACAGGTGTGCCTTCTACATTAATGCCATCTTCAAGCTTTCTGTTTGGGTTCCCATTCACATTTCCTGTCACTTTTCTCTCCGTCCCCATCTACTTTTTTTTTTTTTTTCTCTACCTCACCTACTTTCTTTCTATTTCTCCATCCAGAGAGTTGAAATAATAAAATTGTCAGTAATCTCCCAATTCCTAGGGTTCTCCTATTTTTTGTATTTTTTTTCAAGTTATCAAATGACTTTCATCCTTTTAGTGAAGAGTCAGGAGAGAGTATTACAGGTAGTCTAGTTGGCATTAATACAACCATGTTTGTGGATAAAAGAAATAGTTTAAAGTGTATCTGACTGATAGCTGGTACATGAAAAAAGGCTATAGATCCTGAGAAAAATAAAAAGCAATAAAACCCTGGCAATGACCATATTCACATATACACATATATACACACACATACATACATACGCATATATACACACATATATATGTGTATATATATTTATTCATGTATTTATTTTATGAATAATGTTCTCTCTCATATATATATATACACACACACATACACATGTATATATATATATATATATATATATATATATATATGTAGCACATTATTCATTCAGCCCATGCAAAAGAAGGAAATCCTATGACAACACTGAATGGACCTCGAGGGCATTATGCTAAGTAAAATAAGTCATACAGAGAAAGACAAATACTGCATGATCTCACTTATCTGTGGAATCAAAAAAAAAACAAAACACTAAACTAAACATTTTTTAAATGGAAAGCTTGATATGTTCAATGGAAACTCTTCCTCTGGTGGGTCATCCTGAACTGAGTTCTGCAGATCCACCGTAGTGAAAAACCAAAAAACCAAAAAACTGCTGTTGTTCTTTTTTATATGCTTCTTGTTTCGACTTTTTAGGTTCCTTCCAGTTAACTTCATAATTTAACCAATAAACAGAGAAGAAAATTATCAGTGCAAATGAGACCCTGCAAATCTCTAATAGATTTACTTCCAGTTCTCTGTGGCCTGTTGTAATCTCTGTCCTGCAACAATGACCTCTGCCCAGCTAAAGGTCAATATTCTTAGTCACTGGCCAGTATTGAAAGCACTGGTAACTTCCTTTAGCAAAGGAAGCTGAAGTTCCCCACAAATCTCTGTGTGTTTCTATTCTCTTAAGAATCTTACCCTACTGGGTGCCTGGGTGGCTCAGTCATTAAGCATCTGCCTTGGGCTCAGGTCGTGATCCCAGGGTCCTGGGATCGAGTCCCACATCGGGCTCCCTGCTCGGCAGGAAGCCTGCTTCTCCCTCTCCCACTCCCCCTGCTGTGTTCCCTCTCTCGCTGTGTCTCTGTCAAATAAATAAATAAAATCTTTAAAAAAAAAAAAAAAAGAATCTTACCCTACCTGTAATAGACATACTTACGGGCAACATTAAGTGTCTTTAACTGACACATAGGAAATGCACAATCAATGTTGGTTTTTATTTTCACCACCACCTCACTGCTGCCACTACAACTATAATACCATCAATATCTTTATTACCGACTTTATTCCAACCACACTACTTTCCAGAACAGATAAAATAGAACTCCAAGCATTATTTTGAACAGCTCACTTTTTCATATCAAATATGTTATTATAAACAACTGCAGCCCTGGACCTTAGAGGTTTACTCTTCATGAACTAGCATTTCGATGATAGGGCCACTTATGCTGCAACTATTATGGGGTGTATCTTAAAATGCATTAATAATATGGTTTTCATTTTCCTTGTTTGAGTGTCACAAAAAGCTCTCTGGCTACTTCCATCTGATTATACAAAAGAACACAATGACCTACATTCAGAGAACTTTCTCTGCTCTAAGGATTATAGCCTTCAAGGATACAATTCAGCAAGTTCTACATGACACTTTGTAAGATATGTCACAGCCAATATATCATAGTGCAGATTTTTCATGGTTATTATTAAATCCCCTAAAACCATTGACTCATGGTGTCCTTGACATAATAAACTTCCTGTTCCTTAAAAATTCGTTACACATGTGCAGTAAACCAGAATTACACTTGCAAGTTACATTTCAATCTTGACACAGAAAAACACTTTTCCCTCAAGTTCAGTGTATCTACTTTTTATTCACCCTTTTCTGTTCCAAAGCTTAAAAAATACCAGTTAGTAAAAATATGTTTTCTTCTTCTGTTGATTCTCTACACAAATTTTCAGTCATAGAATAAAATGTATATTATTTTCATAGAAAGTGAATTGGAGGAAAATAAACCTTGGGGTAACTGGACCCCAAAACAAACTAAAAAAAATCTCACCTATCCTAAATATTAATTACCACCCATGAGAAATTTCGCTGAGAAAATAAAATATGGATACAGCATGAAGTAGTGTTGTTTTGCTACTGGTACTGAGAAGAGATTGCTCCTCTAGGTTTTAATGTCAGGAAAGAGAGAATTTATTTCTCAAGCTATAGCAATCACATCCTCTGAACCTCTGCATTAATTTTGAACACAAATGTCTTAGATAATTAAAATATTGGTCATCTATCAGCCTATTCGAATGCACTGTTTCATCCCTAGTGCTTCTCTGTGCATCTGAGATTTTTAAATATCCCTTACCATAGATCCTGACACTTACAGAAATGGCAAAATTGTGATCTAGATTCTAGATCTAACTCCATGTCCTAGCTCTGCCATTAACTGGGTAACCTAGGCCTCTTTAAACTTTGTGCCTTGGATTACCCAGAGATGTGCCAATGGTTTAATGACTTATATCAGATAGCATCAAGAAAAGTGTGGATCAGCATAAACACACTATAAACATACCAATTACACTACAAACAGTAATTCACTTTCCCCCCGCCACACCCCAGATTTCATTTATTTATTTGGCAGAGAGTGCGAGAGAGTGAGAGAGCAGAAGCAGGGGAGCGGTGGAGGGAGAGGGAGAAGCAGACTCCCTGCTGAGCTGGGAGCCTGATGCAGGGCTCGATCCCAGGACCCTGAGATCAGGAACTAAGCCAAAGGCAGACACTTAACTGACTGAGCCACAGAGGTGCCCCAGTAATTCGCTTTCTCACTGAATTCCACTGCATTACAATATTCAAAATGAATTGCTCTTTTACAACTCTGGAGCTCCATTGATTCTTCTCAGTGACTTTTTAAAGATATTTAACAAGCTGTTCAACAATATGAGTGGATATTATAAAGGAATAAGTTTACGCATTTAATAATAAAAGCAGTTTTTAACCACTGCAAATAAAGAATAAAAATGGAAGTCATTCCTGCAATCGTGATCTACTTATGCAAAATTATAATACAATTTACAAAATAACTTGATTTGTCATAATACAGAGATGAAAACTAAAATTAACTAGTGCCATCACTCTACGAGGCATTTTCACATGCATTACCCAATTTAATCTTAACAAGAAATATTTGAGTTCTTATTTATTACTTCTACTCGTGAAATAAGATCACAGAAGCTCAGAAAGTATAAGTAATTTGAAGAATATACACACTGTAATTAACATAAATGGAATTCCAACTATGATATATTTGAATCTGAAAGCCCATATATTCTCACACTATATTTCATGCTTCTATTCGTTGAAAAATAACAGATACATCTGAAGAAGATATACTACAACAGAAAACAAATAACACTAGATTAGATCTGTAAACATTTTTATTGTTGTTTGGTAGGAATACCAAGTAAATACCAGTATCATTATAGCCCAAAACACACTAATCTTAAAAAATAAATAGGACATCATCATTTCACATCCTGTTTTGTATTATTATCCTGATAGCTAGGTTTGTTAGCTTTTAACACTGTTATAAAATGTTAGTGTGCTCCTTGTTTGAAGAAACAGATATGTATCCAAATAGATGTGTGTGTGTATGTATGTATGTATCTATATAAACATGTGTGTAGAGATCCAAAATCAGTGTGGGGTTAAGTTTTAATGGCTTTAGAACATAAATGCCACTACCTTACAAAATATCATTGAGGTATTTTATTATGTAAATCCATTTGAAACTTACATAGCTTTGTGAATTTTTGTAGAGTTAATAGTTACTTTTGACTCAAAATTTGTCATTGTCAATCAGAAACTTCTGTAAAAGTTTTACTTCTGAAGTCTGCCTATTAGTAGAGTGTCTACTTCTAGCCTAACTAGTACCAAACTAACCGTCCAACTACAAAGAACTATAAACCTTGACAAAGTAAATAAGGGAATCCTTTTGATTTCAGTTATTAACCAGGAAGCTTTTCAAGACTATGATCCACAGCGTAACAGTAAGACATCAGGTGAGTCTCATGGTCATTCTGGCTTTCTGCATGGGGGTACTTTCTGGACCACAGATGAAGAAAGTGGAGTACAGAGACAATACACTAAGTTGAAGTGGTAGAGAATAGGGTTAAATGCTGCTGCTGAAAATATAACTTGTTATGTTTGTCCCCCAGGAAGAAGGAAGAATGCAGAGACCGGCAACAGAAGTATGTGGGGAGGTCCCAAAAGGTATTTGACGGAGAGCTTCTCATTCATAAGAGGAGTCTTAGCTGAGGACCCTGCTGGCTCTCGGAAGCTGAGAAGTGAACAGAGCTGAGAGTGATGAGGCTGGGAGCATTTTGCTTTTCCATCTACTAGAGATTGAAGAGTTTTGTGAATTAATTACTTGTGGATTAAATGTAGATCCCGGAACGGCCACACCTTATGAGTAAAGACCACATACCAGAGTAAAGGTTAAGCTCTAGACCTAAAAATATAATTAAAGTAGGCCAGCCTAACAAGAAATAAAAGCAAGCACATCATATTCATACAATGGCCAGTAATTTAATGGACTCCTAGTGACAAAGCTCAACACCTTTTAAAGGAAGACAACATAACTCATACTCCATCATTAAAAATGTCTAGAATGCAATTAAAAATCCCTAATTTATAAATCAGTTGGAATATGTAATCAAAAGAAAAATCAGTCAATTAAAACAGACACCATGATGCTACAAATATTGGGTTTGGCACACAAAAACATTTTTAAAAGATATATTAGAAATATATTTAAGAACCTAAGGGGAAACACTGACCAAATGAACAAACACATGGGAAATAGCAGAACAACTGAAATTATACAAAATAAACAAAGAGAAATTCTATAACTTAAAATTTTAATACCTAATGTGAAAAATTCACTGACTGAAGCTGCAGAAGTACATAAATGTGAAATTTAAGAGGCATTAATAAATTGACCTAATTTTAAGAACCAAAAGAGAGAAAGAAAAGAGTGAGAACAAATAAGAAAAGATACTTACACAATTCACAGTGCTCACCACCCAGCCACCCCATCTCTCCTACCCCCCACCACTCCAGCAACCCTCATTTTGTTTCCTGAGATTAAGAATTCCTTGTATCAGTGAGATCATAGGATACATGTGTATAAGACGGTTGAATCACAGATCTGTACCTCTGAAACAAATAATACATTATATGTTAAAAAAAAAAAAAAGAAGAAGAAGATAGCAGGGGGGAAATCAGAGGGGGAAAGGAACCATGAGAGACAATGGACTCTGAAAAACAAACTGAGAGTTCTAGAGGTGAGGGGTGGTGGGAGGATGCATTAGCCCGGTGATGGGTATTAAAGAGGGCACGTTCTGCATGGAGCACTGGGTGTTATACGCAAACAATGAATCATGGAACATTACATCAAAAACTAATGATGTAATGTATGCTGATTAACATAACATAATAATAAAATCAATCAATCAATAAATAAGAAAAGAAAATATACTTAGAATCCTGTGGGGCAATATCAAGTGGCTGAAGAGGGACACTACCCCGTGATCCTAAAAAGAAGGAAGATTAAATGATGCAGAAAAAAACCTGAGGAAATCATGGCCAAATATTTATTTTCTTCTAGCTATAGAAGTTTAGTGAACACCAAAAAAGACAAATACAAAGGAAACTAACTATACCCTGGGACATCATTATATAACTTCAAAAAGCTAAAGAAGAATTACTGATAGAATCCAAAGGAAAAGGAAAGTTTATACATAGAGGAACAGTGATAAAAAGAATGCATGGATTCTTACAAGAAAAGAAAAAAGCCAGATTACAATGGTATAATATCTCTGAAGTGCAAAGAAGAGCTTATTTTAAAGGAGTCTGGCGGGGTGGGGGTGCCTGGGTGGTTCAGTAGGTTGAGCTGTTGAATGTCTCTGACTCTTGGTTTCGGCTCAAGTCATGATCTCAGGGTCCTAGGACTGAGCTCCGTGCTCAGTAGGGAGTCTACTTGATATTCTCTCTCTCCCTTTCCCTCTGCATCTTCCCGAGTGTGCTCTCTTTCTCTCTCAAATAAGTAAATAGAACCTTTAAAAAAAAAAAGATTTCTGGATGTGACCTTTGTCTAAGGGATGTATTATAATGAGTAATAAAACCCACAAAGTTTTTATTTTTCTTAATTTTTTTTAAGATTTTATCTATTTATGAGAGAGAGTGTGCATGAGTGGGAAGAGGGTAAGGGGAGAGGGAAAAGCAGACTCCCCACTGAGCAGGGAGCCCAACTCGGGGCTCAAACCCAGGACCCTGGGATCATGACCTGAGCGGAAGGCAGACACTTAACTAAGCCACCCAGGCGCCCCAAATGCACAAAGTTTTTAAACAATTTACATCAGCTTGTACTAAAAGGGACAAAGACAGCAAAAATGAAAATAGGCAGTTAGACCCTTGAGGTACCGTGGGCAGGAAGCAGGCTGAGAAAGCTACTCAGTTGTAAGCATACATGTTTTCTTACAGGAAGGGGAGGAGGACCCATGAGGTAAAATCCCAAACCCAGAGGGCGAAGAGCAATGGAGAGTCATTCAGCAGAATTAAGACTGTGTTGTGATTAGGGAAACAAGCAACTGGCAACCAGTACTCAGTTGGGTTTCAGAACTCATAGGAGTAATGACTATTGTATGTCTCCCATTTCCCCCTTTTTGAGTGGAAGGGTCTACTGCAGTTATCTTATACTCGTCTCTGTACTGAATGTTGAATAGAGGGAACAGATACTTTGCCTTATTAGTTCACAGCTTTTCAGATTGAGAGAAAATCAATGGATCTGTGATTCTTGTACCACAACCCAACAAATTCATCCACACCTGGCCTTGATTCAGATAAGAACCTCACCTGAGCCTCATTATCTGATGGGATGAGATTTGGGGGTGGTGGGGTAGGATACAAGGTGACTGTATTTAGCAGGTGGGAAGGATCAGAACCTTTTTGTTGAGAAGGCAAACTGTGGAAGATTTATGTTTTTTATAATTGCCATAGTAATATTTCAGAATTTTAACTTTTCCCTGTCAAGAGGAAAACAGGGCTTTGGAGACCTGAATTATAAATAGGATATAGAAGAAGTGACACTAAGTCATATCTTAGGACAGGTTAGAAAGACAATTCAGCTTCCACTGGGCTTTCTCTCTTTTAGGATGCTTGCTTTTTGGAACCTAGACATCTTATTTTAGCTCAGGCCACATGGAGAGGTCATATTAAGGTGTTCAAACAGCCCCTACTAAGGTCTCTCATGACAGACAGCATCAATTGCCAGATGTGTTGACTACAAACTTTGAGGCGATTTAACTTCCAACCTTTCAGCAAACTAGTAAAATAAAAGCCAATTAGAGCAAAAAGAGGCTGTTCCTGTTAAGCCCTACTCAAATTGCAAATTGATGAAGACAGAAATATTGTTTTTAAGCACTGATTATGAGGATGGTTTATTTTACATAGTAATAGGTTACCAAAATATGCACATAGCAAAATACGTATCCTCAAAATGATACATCTATATAAATAGTGTGATATAAAACAGAATACATACTTTTGGAAATTAAAGATATAATTTGTAAAAATATGAAATAAAATGTTATATATAAAATGTGTTTATCAATATAGATAGGCTTTTAATAGATCATTTTAAAATCAAAATGGGGGCGCCTGGGTGGCTCAGTTGGTTAAGTAACTGCCTTCCGCTCAGGTCATGATCCTGGAGTCCCTGGATCAAGTCCCACATCAGGCTCCCTGCTCAGCAAGGAACCTGCTTCTCCCTCTGACTCTCCCCCCTCTCATGTGCTCTCTCTCTCTCGTTCTCTCTGTCTCAAAAAAAAAAAAAAAAAAAAAAAAAAAAATTCTTTAAAATCAAAATGGTAGGGGCGCCTGGGTGGCTCAGCCATTAAGTGTCTGCCTTCCGCTCAGGTCGTGATCCCAGGGTCCTGGGGTCGAGCCCCGCATCGGGATCCCTGATCGGCAGGAAGCCTGCTTCTCCCTCTCCCTCTCCCCGTTTGTTGTGTTCCCTCTCTTGCTGTATCTCTCTTTGCCAAATAAATAAATAAAATCTTTAAAAAATAAATAAAATCAAAATGGTAATATTCTTAAGTATATAGATATATATGTTATTATAACAATATGCAATACAATAAATTGGTTATAAAACACAGAATTAGTAAAGTATATAAATACTAACTGGAAGAATTTATATAAATTTAGGAGAATATTTGCTTTTACGGGAAATGGGAAAGGTATTTTAAATTTATTTAATATGCCATTTATCTTACATAAAAATTATGGAAAGAAAAAAGAAGATAATATGAACTTTGATTTTTTTCTGGTTTTTTTATAGGTGAATATTTATGAAAAAAATTTTTTTAAGTTGAAAAAGGACAGAATTAACATGGCCAGTTTGCCCTGGGGTCCTCTCAGAAGGCATAGCAAAGACACAAGGAGATTGGAAACTAAATGTTCCAAAAAGTGAAAACAGTAATGGTAAGAAATAAAGATATAATACCACAAAATGTAAATCTAAAGGACACCAAGGCATAATCCAGTGAAAAATAAGAACTTCTAATATGAAAAGAAACTTCAAGAAAATTACACAAGTAGGGGACCAAAACAAACAAACACAAAATGATTCATCTACACACAAATGGTATTAGATTTCCAACAACTTTTTATGAGTAAGCATGATTCTAGACTATAACGAAGGTCATAAGAACTTTGGAGAAAAAATGAAATTCTTGGTCCAGCAAAATATAAATCAAGTCTAAGGGAGCAAAATATTGTCATTTTATTACAGGCCAAGACCCAGAAATGTTATTACCAAATAACCATTGCTGAAATAATTTCTTGAAAATGTAGTATGTTCAGTAGATAGACCGAAAGATAACAAGACAGGTTTGATATTTAAAACAAGGGTAGAAACAAAAATAAATAAAATTTGAAGTAAAGCCTAAACAACTGTTGGTTAATAAGTTTAAAATATCAATCTAGTATTAAAACTTTAATTATTTTTTATTAAGTAGTTTGGGGTAGAAAGAAAGTTTAAAGCAGAAGCCAAGCTCTGATAACAAGATTATTTCCTTCACTGGGAAAACACACTTATTTATTACTTCTAAATATTTACGAAAAACATGTAAATGTAGGTTAAATATTTAAGATAATTAAATAGGTATATGATGTTTAATAAAAATATCCTTGAAGAAAGGGTGCTGGAGGAAACAAAGAATAAGTAAAATGAGCAAATAATTTACTCAAGTGCAGAAAATATAAATCAATCAGTCAGTAAATTATTATAGAAAAAAACAATTATTTAAAATGAGGTTTACACAGGGTGCCTGGGTGGATCAGTCAGTTAAACATCCAACTCTTGATTTCAGCTCATGTCCTGATCTCAGAGTTGTGGGACCAAGCCCCCGGGCTCCACCCTCAGCTCAGAGTCTGCATGTCCCTCTCCCTCTGCTCCTCCCCCCATCTCTCTCCCTCTCTCTCTATGTGTGTGTATGTATATATATATACATACACACATATATAAAATAAAATGTTTTTTAAAAAATGAGGTTTACCCACAAATATGCATAAATATATTATACATATAGCAAGCACAGTAAAGGTAAGCCTAACACAACCCTTTGAAAACAAAGACTTACAAATTTTTTTTTTAAAGATTTTTATTTATTTACTTGAGAGAGAGAGACTGAGAGAGAGAGCACATGAGAGGGGGTAGGGTCGGGCGGGTCAGAGGGAGAAGCAGACTCCCTGCCGAGCAGGGAGCCCGATGCGGGGCTCGATCCAGGGACTCCAGGATCATGACCTGAGCCGAAGGCAGTCGTTTAACCAACTGAGCCACCCAGGCGCCCCCCAATTTTTTTTTTTTTAAGATTTTATTTATTTATTTGACAGACAGACAGTGAGAGAGGGAACACAAGCAAGGGGAGTGGGAGAGGGAGAAGCAGGCTCTCCGAGGAGCAGGGAGCCCGATGCGGGGCTCCATCCCAGGACCCTGGGATCATGACCTGAGCCGAAGGCAGACGCTTAACGACTGAGCCACCCAGGCGCCCCATATTTTTTAGTCAATTATAGATATTAGAAAATAGCCCTCAAAAGAAAAAGACAGAAAAAAGATGTAAATGTAGACATAGAAGCAGAAAAATCAGATAATTAAGAAACAAAATAATATCAGATGAAAAATAACTAAAAGTAAAAGGAATTCAATGAGGTATGAGAAGGAAAATTAATAATTGAAGGACATTTACCTTTATGCACCTATAAATATAATATGGCTTTGAAATTTATAAGGAAATATTGTTAAAACTATGAAAATCAATGATATAAATATATGTTCTGGGCACTGTAATTCAAAATGGAATTTTTCTGAAGTATATAATAATTCAGAGGGAGATGTCTTAAGTTATTTTTTACTCAATAATGTTCTCTTTATAGGTTTCTAGTCAACTCTCTTCTATTATCTGTTTTTCTTTTTTTAAGATTTATTTATTTTAGAGAGAATGTGAATATGAGCCAGCAAGTGGAGGGAGGGGCAGAGGGAGAGGGCGAGGGAGAGAGAGAATCCCTAAACCAGACTCCCCACTGAGCTCATAGTCCGATGCAGGGATCTATCTCAAGACCCTGAGGTCAGGACCTGAACCAACTGAACCACCCAGGTGCCCTCCATGAGTTGTTTTCATAACTGAACTACTAGATTTCAAGCTCCAACTTCCACAATTGTATTACTAGAACAAATGATGATGATGACTGGCTGACTTTACAAGCATTTGTGTCACAAGAGTGGACAATTTGTCTTAAATATAGAAAGATTTGAGGCATCAATTATAAACAAAATTATGCAACTATAAGTATTTTTAAATATCATATTTATAATCATCATAGTATAACCTAACTGAATGTATTAGAACAAATTTATGAAAAATATGAAAATGAAAAGAGGGGGATATTAAATGTTTGACATTCCCAAATTTATTGATTCAAATCTGGGATGAATCAATAGCCAATTTAGATAATCTTCAATACAGTTATTTAATCTCTGTTTTGTTGTTGTTGCTTTTGTTTTGTTTGCTTTCTATGTAAAATAGTGAGACATCCCTTATAAAAGCAAACATCAATTCCAGAAAGACAAGGAGATTAAGTGAATTATTTCAGGTGAATTAATATACATAATTATTTACTGATTTTACCTTAAAAAAACTTAAGACTTAAAAAAAAAAAGACTACCCAAGTCAAAGATGAAATTTATTTTAATTGTATTCATAGAGTATGATTTTCCTATTTAAAACTTACTTCAATCCTCTTGGTAGAGGAAGTCCATGGGGAAAGCAAGAATTTTATACAGCACAGAAATTATAGCATACATTAAACTATAGATAGTTGCATAAATTGTCCATACTCTCACATAATGCCACTAAAAAATACTCTGAAAATAAAAATTTAAATTAAAAAAAAATCTGCTATCTATAGAATTTTACTGCTTTCCATTTAAACTGGATAATACCCGAAAAAGAGCTGAGGGAGCATCATTATACATGTACACCTGCATTGCTAAAATTGCTTAAACACTACTACTTCTGGTGGCAATCCAACTGCAACAGCAGGTAGTTTATTTATTTATTTATTTTCATTTATTTATTTATTTATTTATTTTTTTAGATTTTTTTTATTCTTATGTTAATCCCCTACATTACATCATTAGTTTTAGATAAAGTGTTCCATGATTCATTGTTTGTGCATAACACCCAGTGCTCCATGCAGAATGTGCCCTCCTCAATACCCACCACCAGGCTAACCCATCCTCCACCCCCCTTCCCTCTAGAACCCTCAGTTTGTTTTTCAGAGTCCATCGTCTCTCATGGTTCGTCTACCCCTCTGATTCCCCCCCTTCATTCTTCCCCTCCTGCTACCTTCTTCTTCTTCTCCCTCTTTTTTTTCTTAACATATATTGCATTATTTGTTTCAGAGGTACAGATCTGAGATTCACGCAGGTAGTTTATTTTTAATTGCATCTGGTGTTCTAAATGCTCTTAGTGACACAAAATCTGGTGTATGAACCATTCCATACAGAAATACGTAATGTGAATATTTAAAACCATTAAGTATTTTTTTCTGTCACTGAGTCTTATATATAAAATCTTTGCTGTGTTAAGGTGAAGCAGGTGTTTATAAACTCATATTTTAAATAAATGATTTTTAGTTTTCTCAATTTAACAAACATTTACTAAGCATAGCTTGTATAAAGGGAAATGAGAAAAATCAAAGAATATTGAGTGTGGTTATCATAGCAAAGTTTCTAAACTCAAAGTTTCTAAACTATGGTCCAATAAATACAGTAGATACATCCTCATACTAACAATTATCCTCATACTAACATATTATCCTCATACTAACAATTATCAAAAGTACATAATGAAAAGAACCACAAGAAACTAACCTCCAACTTGAATCCAAATCTGTTCTGCATCCAGGCATAAGTGACTTATATCAAACATTAATTACAATGACTACAGCATTCACTTGAAACAATGCACTCAAATCATCACAAAATGATTTTGTGGATTTCTATAGATACAAAAATGGAAAGTGATAGACTTACAAAAGCTCTGAGTTAGGACTACATTTTAATACTATTACAACTCTTGATTTCTCATCTTTACTGAGGTTGATCATTAGCAGCCTCAGATGGAGACAATTTATGAACTATAATGCAAACTATTTACATTGTTTTGTCTCGGAAACCACTTTCAATAAATGTTTAGATTTAGCACAGGTGCTGGATATTATGTAATAACATTACTTTCTTGAACATTTCTTCATTTATATGTCCTTCTTCCCATCATTTTTGTCTAATCATTAAAAACCATACAGACTTCACTCAGAACATGCATTTTTTTAAGTTCTATGTTCCTCTTCATTGAGGCCATCTAAAATACTAAATAGCATTCACTGCAGAAAACTGAAACCACTTTTCTTTGCAATATCTCATGCCGCAGACTCCTATATTTTACCTCTAAATTATTTGCAATCTGTCTCCCATATTCTGAGACTACACTTTTGATAGCAATCCCCTTTCATCTTCAACTAGTAAATGCACAGATGAATTACTTCCCTACAAAAATGATTACCTCATGTTCTTTTCCTGGTTTTCATGGAGTTTGAATTAACCTCACATGATTCCTTTTGTCAGATTTCTATGAGTTTAAATTTGTCTTTTTCAAAAAAATTTATTTTTCTTGTTTTATATAATACGTATCTATAAGAGAAAATGTAAGAAACCCAGAAAAATTGAATTGGAGAAATAAATTATGCATTGCCCAACTAAAACCATTCCTCGTTACAGTTGGGTGTACAGCATACCTATTTTTGCATGTGTGTTTGTGTACATTTAATTTTCTACTCTGTTGTGTTTTAAGTGAATTATACAAAATAGCCAAGCTAATAATTCTGATTTTAAATATAGACTTGGAAAATAAATAAATACAGATTTGGTTATGATAGTTAAAACATGGTCTTTGTAGAAAATAGAAATGTATAAAATTAGGGGCGCCTGGGTGGCTCAGTCATTAAGCGTCTGCCTTCAGCTCAGGTCATGATCCCAGGGTACTGGGATCCAGCCCTGCGTCTGGCTCCCGGCTCCACGGGAAGCCTGCTTCTCCCTCTCCCACTCCCCCTGCTTGTGTTCCCTCTCTCGCTGTATCTCTCTCTGTCAAATAAATAAATAAAAATCTTAAAAAAAAAGAAATGTATAAAATTATTGTAACCTACCCAGAGGAAAGCATGTTAATAATTCTATATAATGAGTTACATAAAAGAATGTGATAAATATTTTGATTTCTAAAGAGCATGAATATATACAATATAATATATAAAATATTATGCTAAGTCAGCTAAGTATTTTTTTAATTTGGTTTCTTTTTAATATTTTTCAATGGAGAAGATGGACAGATACCTAATGGCAATCAATATTGGTCATCAAATGATTCTTTATACACTCTTCCAACTATTACTTGTCAAAATTCCTTTCCAAAATATATTGACAAATCAGTGTCTGTATAGTAAGATTTTAAATGGTGAGACAAGAATAAAAGTTCATGGAACAGTTTAAAAAGTGTTATAAAATCAATTCTTTTTCTTTTCTGTTTTCCCTCAAACATCCTCCCCCTACAAATGCAGGTAAGACCTCAAACTGTGTTCTTATTTGTAATGTAAGTGTCATTCGATGGCCATGTGGCTACACAGCATGAAGTAGCTATGATGAACCATGATGAAAAACGACAGGTGCAAAATGAGAAAAGTTTGCACACAACAACCTCAGCTTTATGAAGGCTTCAGGTTTACCCATCATTGGAGAACCTTGATCTGCTGTGGCTCAAAACAAGGAAGGGAGTCCACCTGTTTTGCCTGAAGCAATAATTAAGATCAAACAAAACATGCTTTGCAACAGTAAGACATGACAAGTAGGAGAGGAAAAGGCTTTTCCAGCAATGGCAATAGAAGTCACTTTCTCCAAAAAGAGTCTAGGTTATTATCAAGTAAAGCACTGTGGGGATAACCCAGCAGCAAATCAGATTAAAGAAAAGCAGAATAAGCAGGTGGTAGAACAATATTTGCATTTCCACAGAATAAATAATTTTAAACATTCAGGCAAAATGAAAGGGCAGAGAACTCATTAGTTTGAGATATTTCCTGTGGCCATATCTCCACATTTTCTGTGGCACCTCACTGAGCTTCAGGAGAAGTCTGAACTGGAGTCCATTTGTTAAATCATAACTATAAACATCTGACAGGTTAGCTAGTTGTAATGGGTTAATATTTTTTCTTAACCATGACATTTATACATATATGTATATGTATACATGTGTATATATGTGTATATATGTATGTATGTGTATATATATTATATATGTATACATATATATGCATACACACACACAGTTGTAAAATACCTATAATTACATTATGCAATTGAGATGAGAGAGGCGCTTATATAAAGGATACTTCAGCTGCATCTGTTGGATATGAGATTAGAAAGCTGACCTAGAGACTGGCAGGCACAATGAATGATTTCACTCCACCCCTCCCGCCAAGTGAAAATGTATTTATAATGATCAATCCGTATCCTCTCCCTAATGAATCTTGTTTTTGTCAGGGCCAGAGAAGTATGGATGGCAGTATTCTGTAAGATGGAGCAAACTGCCTCATAAAGGAATCAAGCTCAAAACCCTATGCTTCTACAGATTCTAAACAACTATGGTAATTGGACCTAAAAAATAATAGGTGCCTGTGCACACAGATAACAACGATGACAAATAACAGCATAATCTTACTGAGTCCAAGCTGAACCTAAAATCTGATAGCTTCAGACTCCAACATTGAAAAATAAATCCCCAATGCAAAGCAACCATGACACTCTTCCTCTCTCCTGGAAAATGGAAATCAAAATATCATAAATGAAGTATGCCTATTGTCTATTCATATTAATTATAATGGTAAATTAACACTTCCTAAAATTTTAATTTGAATTTTAATAAATGCAGTTTAGTATAATTTGAAAATATGGAAATAAAAATATTCTTTCAAATTTCAATGCAAGCAAGAAGACATTTTGAGTATTTGGAAGATATTTCTTTTCAATATTTTTTACATGAACATGAATTACAATGAGTAAAGCACTCATAAGAGTTTCTGGTATATCATAAAAACTCTGCAAGAATTTATGTAAAAATTAATGAAAAAGTTTGCACACCACAACCTCAGCTTTATGAAGGTTTCTGGTTTACCCATTAGCAAAGAACCTTGACCTACTCTGGCTCAAAACAAGAGAGTCCACCTGTTTTTATCTGTATTTACAATCTTGAGGTACATATAGTGTTGTGTCATGTACTTTTTTTAAAAAATTAACATCTGGTTATAATCATTTTTATGGAAAAGACAGAAGGACAACATATAACATGTACACATACAAAAGGGTATAGAATGAAAAATTAGCTTCACTCTAAGATTTTCAATCTCACTTAAGAGACATAAATACTAACATATTTTCTTGTATACCCTTCCACACATATCCCTTATATACCTTACACATATATTCATATGAATGTATACCTTACATATATATTCATATGTTTGTTTACATGTTTATGCATGACTAGACTAATTTTTCATTAAAAATCTGTATATTATAACCAATGTATTTTTACAAACCAGTGTGTTTTGGAAGTGTATCATATATGTATGTATGTACATATATTCATATTTGAATGAATAAAACTCTCACCTAAGTAGGAACAAAAGAAGTAAATTCTTACTCTGATAGGCATCTTTAAAAGAAAAAAAAAATACCTATATCTAACTCTACTTACAGGTCAAATACTGAATTATCCTCTCCTGAACTCAAAAACAAAACCTGAATATTCACTATCACTACTTCAATTCAATTAGAGGAACTACTAAATAAAACAAGAAAAAGAAAAGTATGCAAATTGGAACCCAAAGAGTAAAGGTGTCAATATTATAAGATGACATAATTGTATACACAGAAAATCCAAAATTCTTTACAGAAAAGTTACAAGTATAAGGGCGCCTGGGTGACTCAGTCCATTAAGCGTCTGCCTTCAGCTCAGGTCATGGTCCCAGGGTTCTGGGACCAAGTCCTGCGTCAGGCTCCCTGCTTAGCGGGGAGTCTGTTTCTCCCTCTGACCCTCTGCCCCTCTCATGCTCTCTCTCTCTAATAAATAAATGAAATCTTTAAGAAAAGAAGAAAAGCTACAAGTTTGGATGAGTAAATTTAGCAAAATTCTTGGATACAAGGTTGCTGTATACAAAGGAACTGAATCCTCTACGTAGTTGGCAAACTTTCTTTAAAGGACAAGACAGTTAATATTTTAGCCTTTGCGGGCAACATGGTCTACTTGATTCTGTCCTTGTAGCATTCCTTTGGTTTGTTCCACACTAGAAGATGCTATAAGCCTCTGCTGCTTGTAACCTGTGCTGTTGTGTCCACAGTATATAATATGTCAGTACTCTCTGTACTGTGGTACTGGGTCCCATTCACTTAGTTCTCATCAGTCCCCTGTCTCTACCTATTTTGATATTCAATTAGATTTGTTTGCCTTACGATATAATCCTACCTACAACATATTTTTAGATATCCATGAATATTTCTGGTCAATTGATAGTAACTTTACCCATCTGCTGGTAATAATTCAGTGTGGTTTTTTTTCCCCCTTGGTTTCATGCACATTTACTTCATTGGATATCAGGGATTTTAAGCAAGTGGGATCTGTCATTTTGAAACCAGTAGTCTGGCCATCAATTACTCATCCAGAAAAACACTTCTGTTTATCTAAAGGGAAACATGGTAAGCCTCATTATCCAAGCTTCTGCCTGATGTCACAAGCACATTTTGAGAAATTGATCTAATGATTTCTACACTGAACAGGAATATCAACCCAGTTTTAAATACCAACAACCGCTTGTTCTCAATGCTGCTTAACATGTGGAGGAAATTGACTGCAGGGGATACAATCAGCTAATACTTTATTTGCAATACTCCATGACCCTGAAACACTAGCTCTTTCACATGCATATATTTTAGTGCACAGTCATCTCGGGGAAGAAATTAGATCATACAGAGCAGGTTTGTCCTAATTTCTGTCTTTATGTACCATTTGACTTCATAAGAAAGCATCACCAGAAACTATCCTAAGCATGCTAATAAACTCAAAGTTTCATCTTCTTTAAAAGGACGACATTAAAAGAGTAATGGAAACCCATTCTGTTAATAGGAAATAAGGGGAATTTTGGTCACCAGCAAAGGCATATAAGATATGGCCCAATAAATCATTGACAACTATATTAACAGTAACAACTCTATCCAGTAAGTTGAACACAGAAATGTTTATATTTTTATTCTACATAAAATGCAGGGCTAAATGCTTACACTTCCAGTCACAGATAAACTGGGATGCATTCACTGGGCTTGCCTGACCCTCTAGTCCCTGCATCATTTTTTTTTTCCTCAAAGCTGAATCTACTCAATCTCAATGGTAAATTCAATGTCTCTAAATTTCCAGGGTTAATGCTCACTGGAGACAGGAAGAAGGAAAGGGGCTGTGACCTATTACTCTGTGACATTTCCTTCCCATCCTTTGAAACTCTCCAGAAAGAATATTTTTGCATAGTTCTTAAGATGTAGTGTCTATTAGTTTCCTCCATCGTGTTCAATGTTTATTGTCCTAGTGTTAAAATCCATATTCTGCTTCCTTTCATGGTCCCTGATGAGCCTGAATCTAGGATCTTGTCTTCCTCTTGACAATCTGATCTCCAAGGAGCTTTTCTTGTCAGATCTATCCAAGGCTTTTGTTATATTCTGGGTCAGACTACAGCTCTTCTAGGCTTTGAAATGTGGCCTCACTTTCCTAATAAAAAATGTCTAATGTCAGTCGCAGCCTTCAAAATAGGTATTATATAATGGTGTCTTAACCTATAATAATCAATGTCTTAGCCTAGAAAAGTAAATTACATCTTATAAACATCTTCATGGTGATAATCTAAATATGTATCATGTAAATGTTAACAAAAATCATTTTTAAAAACAGACTTCTACTAAACATACTCTAATTATACAGTCCAACAATCACACCCCTTCGTATTTACCCAAAAGAACTGAAAACATATGTCGGCACAAATAGCTGCACACAGATGTTTACAGCAGCTTTATTCATAATTGCCCAACTTGGAAGCAACCAAGACATCGTTCAGTAGGTGAATGGGTAAATAAACTGTGGTACATCTAGACAATGGAATATTGTTTGGTGTTAAAAAGAAATGAGCTGGGCGCCTGGGTGGCTCAGTCGTTAAGTGTCTGCCTTCGGCTCAGGTCATGATCTCAGGGTCCTGGGATCGAGTCCCGCATCGGGCTCCCTGCTCCTTGGGAGCCTGCTTCTCCCTCTGCCTCTCTCTCTCTCTGTCTCTAATGAATAAATAAATAAAATCTTAAAAAAAAAAAAAAGAAATGAGCTATCCAAGCCATGAAAAGGTATGGAGGAATCTTAAATGCATATTACTAAGAGAAAGAAGCCAATCTGGAACCAAAAATGCTATTTGATTCCAACTATATGACATTCTAGAAAAGGCAGAATAATGGAGACATGAAAAAGATTAGTATTTGCCAGGGCTTAAAGGGGAGGAGGAATGAATAGGCAGAGCATAGAGGATTTTTAGGACAGTGAAAATATATGGTGGATACATGCCATTATGAATTTGTTCAACCCCATCAAACCAACACCAAATCAACACCAGGAGTGAAACCTAAAGTAAACTATGGATTTCAGATGATGTGTCAGTGTAGGTTCATCAGCTGTAACAAATGTACTACTCTGGCAGAAGATGTTGATAATGGCTATGCATGTGTGGGGGCAGAGGGTATGTGGGAAATCTCTTTACCTTCTGCTCAATTTTGCTGTGGATCCTAAAACTGCTTTAAAAAAATAAAGTGTGTTTAAAAAAACCTGACTCTTAACTGTGGCATAATCCACCCTTTCTCCTGATATAAAAACCATAGCATCATTCATAAATTCTCTTTTTCATCCCACCAGCGTGTAATATTACTTAAAATGTTATATAATAGCTTTCATTAGTAACGATCTGAGAGAAAGCCATTTTACATGATCAGAAACTGAATTATTAAGTAATATTTAGAAATTTAATTTCAATATTTGAAGGTATGTCTAGTAACTCAAGTAATAATAACATATTTCTAATTGCCGATTCTACAAAAAAAATATTTTATTAAGTAAAAGATACTTCCTTTCACCTGTCTCCATCAGATGTTTGAATTTCAATTGATGATTCTGAGATAGTTTAAAATGTTTATAAATTTCATATTTTAGTCTTCTTCATATTATTGATTGGTATGCATCTTTCACCTTTTTGAGCAGATAACCATAAAATTTAGTTACTTCTTACATGAATAAGAAGGAATTCTTGAATTTCTAGGGCCTGGAAAAATAAGGCTGTTTTGCAGTATATAATCTTCCCAACACAATAGAGTTTTCTGAGTCTGGCACAAAGTCATGATTTAGCTTTTAGAGCAGCAGTTTAAAGGTATTTTTAAAAATAAGAGATACCATAACAAAGACTGTTATTATGTAGTTTAAGTACTGATTTAATTAAGCATAATAATTTTATCAACTATATTTTTATTTAATTATATAGTAGTTACTTAGTACTTATTTAGCTATGTTAATCATATTATACAACATAATTATGTAATTAACTTAATTAGTACCTGATTATCATGATCATCACTAAGTGTCAGCAGAAATGGCCACAGTTAAACACATTGTCCTAGGTCATAAGTAACTATAAACATAATCGGTAATATATTTGCAGAGGCTTGAAGCATTGGTGAGAACTATTCTATCTCAAGGTTAGTCTGTATTTATCCCAAAGTCTTCATAAACTCTACACCTCAGTGATAGTTCAGACTTAACCTCAAGTTGGCACAATGGCTGGAAACCTTGTAAATGTAAAAGTTGTTCACTGGATATTAAATGGAAAATATTCTTTTAAGTAGAAGATCATCCAGTGTCTGTCTGTACCTGGATGATAACAAATCTACCTACCTCCCCTCACACTTAAGTTATTTTATTGATCTCTACAATAGTTTTAGAGTTTCCTCTACAGTTGCAATTATTTTCATCTTTTTAATCCATTAATTCCTGCTTTTATGTAATTTATCAATATCCCTTTTAGATTATGTCTTACTGCTTTTAGGTGTTTGATTAAATTATTTAAATTTTATTTTCAATCATTCTTTATAATAATCACAATATTTATAGCTATAGGAGATTTTTCCAAGTAAAGATTTGCTTACATTTCATGTATTTTAATAATTTTATTTACTTTTCCTAAATTTTTTTCTAGTGGTATTTTTTTCCATTTACAGCCCCAAAACTACTGAGGAAGAAACATTTAAAATAAAGCTAAAAGTGTTTGGGCTTTTCTTTCTTGGTCTTATTAAATCAATATTAGTTGGATTAAAAAATTAAATATGGTTGTATTATGTTCAGAGAATGCAACAAATTTTACCTTTTAGAATCAAAGTTTTATTTATAACATAAGATATTAATTTTCTAAGTCACCAAAGGAATTTACTGTGATGGAAAATAGTTTATTTCAATCATTCTCAACCCATCTTCATGGATCAATTACTAACACAACAATAAGCTTATAGAAAAGAAAATGGTGCATGTATATTGGTTTTAACGTAGAAAGAAAAAAGTAGAAACACTCTCTTCTATCCTAATTTACTGATACACAGTATACTGACAAGATCATGGCATTCTACCTCAAGCTGGATGTGAGAGATGAAATAGGAGAGATATCTTTACACCATGATTTGACCACAATTGGGTTCCTTATTATGTGGCTATTGTCTACAGGGAGAAAGTTTAAGTAGGATTTCATTCTCCAAACAAGCAAGGAATCACAGCAAAGTAGAACCACACCAAATTTACATTTTATTGATCTCAGTCTACTTTGCCTACAATCATCATCAGAATAGGGCTCTCTGCTCATCCATGAATGAAGAGCCCTCATTCATCTTCCCAAGGTTGTACATCAAAAGTAGGTTTTTAATTCCAACTAACTTACACATTAGGAGATAATCAGGGGTTAGTTATTATTAGATCAAATACTCTTATCTCTCATTGGGGTACAACATGGCAGTGACCTTTTAGTAGTCAGGCTATCAATGAAGAATCAAAGATGAATTAACAGTTATAATCACAAGAAAATTCTTAAGATATGACATAACATTTAGCATTTGTATATGTTTTTAGTTGTATGGAATGAACCTCTCGGCTTACTTGGCAGTGATGCTGAAAAACTAAGTACTTTGGAATGATTTTTCTATGACTTTTTAAGGCCCACCTCCAGAAAGAATTCTAGTTGTTCAATACTCATATTTTTTTAAATTTTATTTTATCATGTTATGTTAATCACCATACATTACATCATTAGTTTTTGATGTAGTGTTCCATGATTCATTGTTTCCATATAACACCCAGTGCTCCATTCAACACGTGCCCTCTTTAATACCCATCACCAGGCAAACCCCTCTCCCCACCCCCTCCCCTCTAGAACCTTCAGTTTGTTTCTCAGAGTCCATAGTCTCTCATGGTTCGTCTCCCCCTTCGATTTCCCCCCCTTCATTTTTCCCTTCCTATTATCTTCTTTTTTTTTTTTAAAACATATAATGTATTATTTGTTTCAGAGATACAGGTCTGTGATTCAACAGTCTTACACAATTCACAGCGCTCACCATAGCACATACATCCCCAATGTCTATCACCCAGCCACCCCATCCCACCTACCCTCCACCAGTACTCATATTTCTTACCCATATGCACACTAGGCAATCTGTAATGGATGTGTCTTTAACATGAATTCTACTATGAGACTGAGAAGAAATCAAAATAATTTGGTCTACAGCGACTAACCTGCTTCATCACTTCCCTAACAGATTTGTTTATGAAGTTCTTCCTTCAGTAGTTCAAAACTTTTACTGTCGTGGAACTCTGGCAGTTTTAGTTAAACAGAGACACACAATTCAAAACTGTGGACCCAAGGCTCGATTCTTTAATGTGTTATTGTTATGCTTCATTTGTATCTTTTTCCCCACAAATTTCTCACTGAAAAAAACAATGACAAACTCATCAAACTCTCATAACATGCATGGCTTTTCCATTCATTAACCCGTCTAACTGAATATAAATGACTGTACCTAAGGCATACATAAGTTGGGCATCAGATAAATTACACCCCAGCACAAATAGAAAGGAGTAAAATGTTGTTTCTCTCCACATAAAATGGAAAACATCATGCCAATGATAACACAGGTAACAAATAATAATGATACTTCATGACTGCTGAAATAAGATATTAGGCTGATTTTTTTCTTTAGTCACTTCGCTTAGAAAAGTGTAGTTTATATATGTTTAAGTCTTAAAATTAGATGGCTGAGAAGGAACACTTGTAAGTAGAGGGTGGGAAGTCAAGCACTATTTCTTTCCTCCTTTCCTCCTTCCCTTTTTCCTTCTATCCTTCCTTCACTTAATTCTTTTTCATAAACCCTCTGTTCAAAACCAATGAGGGGCTGGAACTTGTAAGAAAGCTTAATATAGATATATTATTCTATGGCAAAAACAGCAATAAGAAGGCACATACACTTTACTCTTCAATGTTTTTGCAATCTGCTGAGGAGAAAGATATATAAGTTAAAGTATTACATTATAGTGGGATAATATAGCAAAAGAAAACTCTTCAAGCTGAAGTCTCACTACAGAAAAAAAGAGTAAACTTATTGAGGGGCTTAAGGGAGTTTTCAAAGACTGTGATATTTCATCATGCTTTGGAGGGGAAAATAGACGCTTTCCTGGTTGACAAGCATAGCAAAGAATACTCAGGCAGAGGAAACAGAGGTAAGATACTAAGTAAGAGTCAGTTCCTTTCAGGGAAGTCAGTGTCAGTGCATCAAAAACTTGGCTGGTTTTTATCTTTAAAATTAGAAACATCTGGAGATCTTTGGAGCATGGGAGGAGAGAAAGAAATGCATGTCATTTCTCTACTCCAGGCTTAAAAAATCAGAATCTCTATTTTGGGGGGAAAGTGGGGATAGGGTGTAGAGATCTGTGTTTAAACTAATTTCTAAAATGATCATGGTAATGAAAGACATTTATATACTATTGCTCTAAACTAAAGAACTCAGTATCTCTAGAATACAGTATATGTAAGTGGAAGTGTGGGGAGGGGCAAGAGTAGGGATAAGTAGGAGAGCAAGCAACATCTATAAATGTTTTTGTCAAATTCTCATGGCCATTCTGGGATAGATTACCATTTTTGGCCACCTATGACATGAAAAGTTGGCAGTTTTAGAGTCACTGAATGATTTCCACTATGAGATCAGTTAGGAAGGACACTAATTGAAAAAGAAATTGGATACAGAGGTTGATATCATTGGTTTTATGCTTGGGGGCTTTGAGGTGTCAATGGTATACACAGGCAGAAACATTCAATAAACCTATCAACATGCATGCTAGGGGCTCAAGAAAGAATGCTAGGTGGCATATAAAGGTTTGGCTTCTTTCAGATATACCTTTAAAATGTATCTAGAATTGGAGATTCTGTCACTACTTCTACTTTATCATCTCAGTCCAAGCACTGCTATTTCTTGTTTTGACTACTTTAATAATTTTTTATTGGGTTACCTGCTTTGACACTTACAAACCTATATTCTAAACTCCATAAAGCCACCAGGGGAATTCTTATATTTCAACTTACTGTAAAATCCAGAGTTTTAACATAGCCTAACAGTCCCTAAATAATTTCTCCCTCATCTCTTACTAGTCTCCAAATATTTACATCTCCAAGACTCCATTGTCCTGCCTTCTATGCCTGCACATCCAATGCATGGTTCCCCATCAAGGATCTTACACATAGTATCTTCCAGGCCATTCATTTACCTCTTTTAGGTCATTAGTAAAATGTTACTTTATCGTACAAATCTTCTCTGACCACCTTATAAAAAGATATCACACTCTTTGCCAGTCTTTACCATCTAAATCTGCCTTATTTCTCTTTCTAATTCTTTCCTCACCTGATGTTTACTTTTTTTTGTTTGTCTTCCCTCCTTAAATTCAACATCCATTTATAGGCAGGGGATTTTTTGCTGTCATACATTGTTGTATCTCTAGAGCCTAGAATAATGCCCAGCATATAGTAGATATTTGGTATATAAAATAAGCAAATGAAGCAAATACCAGTAGTTTCCAGATGAGAATAGAGGGTATGGATGCAAACACTCAGTGATTTGGATGAATGAGAAGAAAATAGATGCATTGAAGAGAACTTTGAAAAGTTGGCTGAAGAAGAGATGTATATAGCAAAGGTTGATGCTGGACAGTCACAGGGGCCAGAGGGAAACCAGGGGGAAATTGGGTCAGAGAAAACAGAGGAGAGAAAAAGAGCATTTGAAGGGGATGATCAGAGGAGTCTAATGCTATGGAAACCTCACAAAATTTCACAGAGTGTACTGGGGGTCATTAGTGAATAGGTGGTACTTTATCTGGGAGGAGTAAGGCCAGTTAGTTCATTCGGCTGAAAAGTACAAAGTCTTTCTGAACATTCTTTTACATGGCTTTAGAACCCACAACCAGGAAAAATGTATTAAGCTACAAATGATGACATGCAAAGAGACTTATATAAACCATAGAGAGGAGGGGAGGGGAGGAAGGAGAGGTGAAAAAGAGAAACAAAGCAATGATAAGTCACCAACTCAGGGAAAAGGAAATGCATTGATATTAAAACAAAAATAAAATTCTTGTCTTAATATTTACTAACTTTGTGATATTTTATCTGTGCTGCTGCTTCTTAAACCATAGTTTTATTTACTTATCTTTTCATTCATTGATTCATTTTAATAAAATGCAGGTAATACCATTCTCTCAAGGCTGTTTTGAGAAGTAGATATCTCAAATACCTAACACCATGCAATAAATATATAACATATGATAAAGTGTTTTTTAAAAGAGAAAATAGAGAAAGGGTAGTTTCTATACAAGAACACACAAAAGAGAGGTCTCAGAGATACCTCTAAAGAGGAAAACCAGAAAAGTATTGACTTTGGAAATAGCAGAGCATGAGTCCAAGGAATAGGAAAAGGTCAATGAGGACTTAGAATTCTCTCATCTGAGCGAAGACCTTCTTATCTCTCATTTTAGCATCTCTTTGCATTTCTCTTCCAATTATTTTCCCCTGAACTCATTCAGCCATTAAATATATTTATTGAGCACCCACTATGTGCTTTCATCTCTGTCCTAATCACTTTGAAGATAGAAGTGAACAGAAGACACACAGCCCTGTCAAAGCATAATTTCTGGTGTAAGCTTAACAGAAGTCCCATCTGCATCAAACTTGCCACCCACCAGAAGCCACACAGAACATCTAGGCGAACAAGAAATTAACTTCTATTTTGTTCAAGTCACTATACATCTTGGGGTGATTTTGTAAAAGCAAGTAACACTATAATAATCAATGCAAGAGATAATTTACAAAAGTAAGATAAAAATGACCACCAAATAATTAAGTTCTTTGAACATTTGCATCTAAGAACGTATTTCAAGATCAAAGAAAAATGCAGTTGTTAGTTGTTTCATCATTTATAATCATGAAAAATGAAAGTAACCTAAATAAACAGTAATAGAAGTCTAATTTAATAAATGAAGGAGAAATTACTAAATGTAATGGTTTGCAATAATAAATTAGTATTTCTAACAACATTAAAAAATTCAAGCCAATATGGGCAAGAGATTTTATAAAGCAAACCATTTAACCTCAAAATGGAAGGCAGAGGTGTAGCTCTGTTCAGAACCTGAAGTATCTTCATGAAGAAGAGGAATAAGTTTTTTCTATTTTGTTTGATAGGATAAATCCTGAATAAGTGGGTGGCATTACAAGACAATATCAAATAGAGTAAAACAGAAGTTTTGTATCAGGAAATGCTTAATCCAAAGCTAATTAATCATCACTAAGGGTATTATAGAGATGCTTCTTATGTTGGTTCTAATATTCTTTCTAAGATTCTAAAATTTTATGAAATGTATAACAGCAGTTGAGAAACTGCTAATTGGAAAAGCCTAAGATTTGCCTGCAATAATATTAGGCACAAATCATGTAAGATCTGAAGCTATTGTTATTTAATTTTTTTAAAAAGAAAGTAGACTCACAGACTTGTTACTTCCTCTTAATTGAAGTCTATGACCACCAGAGACCATTACATTTAAGATGTACCTTTTTCAGGGCTATATCTTCCCAGAGGAGAAACAAGTAAGAAGGCATGGATGCTAACAGGGATATAAGACCTAGAGAATCTCTGGACATCTGTAGTAACAGGAAATAGAAAAATGCTAAATTCTTTGTCTCTCTCTCTAACTTTTCCTTCCTCCCTCCCTCCCTCCCTCTCTTCCTTCCCAGAATTCTTTAGGCACTAAATATTTGGCTTGAGAGAATACTCAAGTGGAACATGTATAAAATTTCAGATTCTTGCCCGAGAAATAAATGAGATACAACTCATTTCTAGATAATGGGTATCTTCAATTTAGGAATGTAACTTGAGTATGCCACGTAGCTTTTTGTTCAATTATATACATTTCTTAAAACATATAAATCATAAAAAATAGTAAAGAAAACTTAGGAACCTCTTAATATGTCAGTTATAGGACCTATCTTTTGTTGTCATAGTATCAGTTGCATTTATAATGCTTAGTGAGGCTTTTAAGATTTTGTCACTGCCTAATCAGTAAAAACAAGGAAAGTCACTCCTACTTCATTGGACAGTGGTCATTCTCTCTTTGACATTACTCTGTTAAAAAGGCCCACTATCCATAAAGCCTGATGATTCACACTTTTGGAATATGCAACTGACACATAAGAAACTTTTTAAAAATAAAGTGAAATCTTGTAGAATCCAAAACATTAATCTTTTTCCTTTTCTGCTACTTAACCCATACCCATTTACTGGAGAGTAAACCCTGAATCATGAGACTTATAAAATATAACTTAGGTTATATTTTTCCAACTAAGATATGGGTTCTAGCAAAAAGCAAGTTTGTTTTAATTCTTTGACCAATTAGAGGTCTACCAACATTTGTGAAGATCATTCTCTTTAACAAGTATTTTTTTTTAATATTTTATGTATCTTTTTGAGAGAGAGAGAGACAGCACATGCAGAGAGAAGGAGAGAGAGAATCTCAAGCAGACTCCACACTGAGCATGGAGCCCGATGCTGGGCTTGATCCCAGGACCCTGAGATCATGACCTGAGCTGATACCAAGAGTCAGATGCTTATCCAACTGCACCACCCAGGTGCCTCTCTTTAACAAGTATTTTGATGAGAAACACCAGAACAGAAAACACGAAACATATGCCTAACTTTCTTATCCCACTAGACTCAATTCTGAAATGTGTTTTGGATATACTGTTTTTTCATTTGGAATCAAGACGGAGAATTTGAGTCTTAAAAGAAGAGCTGTGTCAATAAATTGTTGCCTTGTCGTTTCACACCACTGAATAATGCAAATGAGCATAAAGTGTCTATGTGGTTTTTTTGGTGAAAGAAATAAAAATCACATTGAATAATGGAGAAAAGAATGATTTTTTTCCCACAGGTTTCTCTGTCCAACCTGTTTGAGGCCACTGATACCCACTGTGGTTTTCATCTCTGTGTTCTTTTTGTGTGTGACATCAATACGTCACTTCTCTCCCTAAGGCAATGTCCATGCATTGAGAAGATTCAAATCATATTCTATGAATGATTTATTTCCTATTAATTTTGAATATGGTACAATTGAACAGGATACCAAAAGATGATTTTTATGAAGTAAATTTAAACAAGCTACATTCATTTGCTTTATTTTACACTTTTCTTCATTTCTAGACATATATATGCTACATAAGCCCTCTTCACAACCATTTCTCTCTCTCTCTCTTCCACACACACACACATACACACACACTCACCAACATTAACACTTGTTATTATTTTCTTCAGGGTAGTAGTATTACCTATTTGGAGATGAATGTGGGAGGAAAAAGACCAGAGAAAATTTAAAAAGTTTATTTTGTTTAGGAAGAATGTTCTCTCAGTATGAAAACTCAAAATATTCCAGATAACTGCTGTTTTACTTTAAAACACTTCCCACTAGCACTCCTTGAAGTTGTGGAATTTTGTTTCCCACTGACATGAAAACTTGCAAGTTATGTCTATTGACACCAACAGATATAAGGTTTTAAGGAATGGCTTTCAAGTAGAACTTACGTCAACGTCAAGGACTTTATTTTCCAGTGTTTAAGTATGCCCCAAAATTTTAAGTAATAAATTGAACTGAGATTTAAAAAATAATAGCTTTTTGCACACACACACAAAATTAAAATGTCCCTTTAATTTTCTTTGTGGGAACTCAAGACAATGATGTAGTGTCACATTGTTAAGATTACTACTTTGACTAATGTCTAGTAAGGCGAAGGGAGTTATACATTAGAACAGGTATATATACATCAATTTCAAAGAAGAATATTAGGAAGAGGAAACCTAAAAAATCAAAAAGGAAAAGAAAAAATCATCGTATTTAACATAAACACTGCTTGTTAATAATTGTTGTACCCTACAATGCATGTACACTGGCTAATGTAAGAGTATATTTCATAAGTAGATTTAACAGCATATCATAAAAAAACTCATTAAAGTAATGATGAAGGAGGACAAGGTAATGTATCCTAAGGGAGTAGACAGTACACATTTTTGAAGGCCTAGCATTTGCATGGCATCGTGTTTTAAATTGTAAGGGATATAAAAAATTACCATCACTTTATTTTCTTCATCCTTTTTTCCTCCTCCTCAGTTTGCTTTTGTTTCTTCTTTCTTTCCTTCTTTACATTTCTTATAAAGTCCAAGAAGATAAAAATTAAATATTCATATTGAGTATTAAAGACTCATATTATCAGTACTAAGAGTATATATTTATGTCTGAGGTCTCCAGAATCCAAAGGGCAAAGAAAAAAAACCATATTTAGTTACAGGTCTTTAAGTTTTAAGATTGGTTTTTGCCTATTTCTCAAGGGAATCAAAACATTTCTGAAATTCTGATTTTATTTATTTCACTTTTTAACTCCAGAATTCCTTTTTGGAATTCAGTTAATACATTGTTTGTACATTATTTATACATTATTTTCCTGTTTCCCTTTAGTCTTTGCACATGGCTTCCTTTAGGTTTTTATGTATACTTAAGCCAGTTGATTGAAAGTCTCTATGAAGTTCAAAGACTAGACTTCCTCAATTATGGTTTTTGTCAACTTAGTTTTTTTCTTTGAATGGCCTGTATTTCCTCCTTCTTTTATGCTTTTGGGGGGGGGGGGGTTGTTGCAAATTGGACATTTGAATAATATAATATGTGATAATTCTTGAAACCAAATTCTCACCTCTCCCAGGGTTTCTTGTTCTTGATTTTTAAAGGCTACAATCATTCCTTTTTTTTTTTTTTTACAGTATCTGTTCAAACTATTTCTGAAAAAAACTATATTCCTTGTTGTGTGTGGTCATGGAAGCTCTTATTCCTAGAGATCATGATCAGGCAGTGTTTTGACAGAGACTTCCTTGAATGCTTGGAGTTTGAGCCAGTGGTGAAGCTGAAGTGGTGAGGATTCTCTCATGTATTTTTCTGAGCATACATCCTGTGCTAGGCATGCATATGGTTCTCTAAACTCCCCAGTATACAAAGGCACTTTGAAATTTCCTAATTTCCCAAAGAATCTCTCTCCCCTGCTTTAACTCCCATGTTTTAAGTGGTCTCTTTTTCATCTCAAATGTAATCCTTCACCCTAGGTAGCTGCAACTTTTTTGTACACCTTACCATGCTTACCACATGTCCACTTGGAATGGGGTCTGAGTTCGGTGAAACAGATGAGCACATTGTGTCAGTGCTTTTGACAGCATCAAGATAAATGAGGTTAGGCAAACATAATGATTTGTGAATGAGGTCTGCTCTGCTTTCTCTAGAACCAGTGATCAGGACCCCATACTGGTAACATGGGCTGCTATCTTCAAGACTGCCCCTGAACCTGGGAGGATAGAAGTCAAGGCCTACTAAAAGTTAAAGGTTTGCTACCAATTTTAAGTTGTCCTTTTCTTATTAAGTGTTTGTTTGGTTTCTATAAAACTTTGACTATTTTTCAGAGTTCTGAAAAAGTTGGTTCTTACTTAATGGACTGACTGTTGAAATCCTACACCCTCCACCCCTACCCCACTTCAATGATATTAGGAGATGGGGCCTCTGCAGGGTAATTAGGATTAGATGAGGCTCTGGGGATGCAGCCATCATGAATGGGAGTAGAGCTCTTATAAGAGTCAGGAAAGAGCTTGCTTACCTTCTCTGCTCCCTTCTATGTGAGAATATAAGAAGTCAGCTGTCTACAACCAGGGAGAGGGCCCTCATGCTTTGACGTCAGACTTCCAGCCTCCAGAACTGTGAGAAATGAATTTCTGTTGTTTATAAAGCAAGCAATTTGTGGTACTTTGTTACAGAAGCCCCAACTGATGAATACAGATACTTTTTCTTGTTCTTCAATGTTTCTGTGAGAGGGACCTTGTTTGGAGCAGCCTACTCTCCATTTTGCTGGTGTTGAAAAAATATAAATGAGAAAATGTCTTCAGTTAGCAGAGTTGTCTATTTATGAAGCAATGTTCAATAATAGGACTACTATTTTGTTTTGTTTTGCTTTTAATTTTATAAGAAGATAGGACAAAAGTAGATATTAGGTGGATAAATTAACAGCAAATAAAAAAGACTAATAATACAGAAAAAAGATCTCAATGCACAAGTTACTAGCCAATATGATGTTAATCAGTTACTAATGGGGAACATATTTAAAGAGAAATAACACTACCTACTTACAATTTTTAAACATTCAAATGATTCTTACAATTTGTAGGATTGAAAATTTGAGAACAATTTAGTATATATCACTAAGTAACTAAGAAACCAAAGCTAATGCACGGGCTCTCTTACTTTTGCATGTACAAAAGCACTAATGAGTTGACATTAAATATTTAATAATTTCCTCCTCCTCTCTCTCTCTTATTTTTCTTTCTCTCTCTCTCTCCCTTTCTTCTTACACTTGCAATCTATTTATCTACCCACCCCTATCTATCATGGCATCAAATCTTTACAGTTGGCCAACAATGATTAAATTTCTCTTAAAGAAACAGATTGTAAGAATTCACCAGATGTTAGATATTTGAACAGCAAAATCCCTGTTCCACATAGGCTCACAGTTTCTAAGGAGTACACAAATAATTGTAACATATTACATTATACAAATAAGATATAAAATTGTGCCTATTGATTGTCCATATTTGAAAAGTGACCAAAACTATTTATTGATATTAATTTTATTGACCTCTGCTTAGTATGTAAAAGGACATAAATGACTGCATAAACACTGCCAATTGCTTATGCCCTATGTATGTGTGAGCAAAACAATGTTTTAACAATTGTTTGTATGTGTATCACTTAGCTATTGTTTCATAACAAATCATCTTATATTTCAGGGGACAGTCGGGTGGTTCTTATGTGGGCTGTTTCATCTCAACCAATCTTGAACATGATTCTACAGTCAACTGGATGGTCACCTGGGCACTGGCTGATTTAGAATGGTCTTACCACCTGTTTGGTGGCTGGTTGACTGTTCATCTGAGTATTAGGAATGATTGGGCCAATTTCTCCCATTATTCATCAGACTAGTCTGGGCTACCTTATAAGGTTGTTGCAAGACTCTAAAAAACGTGTTAAAGCAAGCGTTTTTGAAGATTAAGTTCAGAACAGGAACACCATAAAATCTTCTGAAATCCACTGGTGGAGGTAAATAATAAGGCTAGCCCATATTCAAGAGCTGTGAAAATAAATTCTATCTATACCATTAGTAGGGGTATAGATACAGAGCCAGGAAAAACATGGCAATCTTTTTAAAAATCAATATAACTACAATATAGTTTGTGCTTATTTGTATTCGGAAAGCTTTGTAGATCTAATATATATATCACACATATATATTACACACATATATGTTATATGTTATATATATGTATATGATATATATATGTGTGTGTATATATATGTAATGTTGAAGATACTGATTTGGGTTCACCATCTAGTGTTTTCTAAGGTAAGAATATTGCCCTTTGTTATAAGGGTTATGACATTAAAAGTCTTTAATTCCACTGTGCATTCTAGTCTTTTCCTATACAGAAAAGCATACTGTATTACAGTAGACACTTGACACCTTCTGGGAGGCATATGAGCACTTTGCCAATCTCTAAATTAGTAAGCATCAGAATAGCACATAAAAAAACACAAAAGTGACGTGTACTGTAGCATACCATTTCTAATGTACACAGTTCATAAGAAAAGGTTACTCTTTATTATTCCACACTTAAATTTATCAAAAATGTACATATAATGCTAGGATTAAAATGAGTCATAAGAATTAGCAAAATTATATTGGCATCAGATAACCCCATCATCTTAAATTAAGCTTTAAGGCCACCAGGATTATGTTAAAAGATAAAGAATTTCTCCCAGCTTTAATGATCACCACCCTTAGGTCCTGTCAACAATTGGAGCAGTCAGTAAGAAGGAAATTAAACAGAATACTTCTTTATATGTCTTTGAATCTTTTTTATATCCTTGACAAAGATGACAAGTTCAGAGTTGGATGAATAGGAGGTGGAGGGACACTGGGAAGTGTGTGTGTGTGCGCGGTGGGGGGGGGGTCTTCTTCATCTTAAGTCAAATGAGAGGAGTTTCAAGGAATCTTATTGGAAATATCTATTTCCTGGAGTTTTACAAAATTAAAAAAAAATAATAAACAACGTAGATGGGGAAAGAGAGTGGTGAGAAGGTCAAACATCCCACTGTGGATTTCTAAACCTGAAACAAAACTGAAATATCAGGATAGGGAAGAAGCAAAAGAAAAAAAAAAAAGAAATTGAGAATTGTGATTATTTTACTGAAATTGATACCTTAATTTCTTAAATGAGACTGTTCTTTTGACTAAAATAACGTATGACTCAGAAAGCTGTGGAATGTGCTTGCATCTTATAAAGGTGGGGAATAACTAACATTGACAGAGGATTTGAAGAAAATATGGAAAGAAAGAAAACCAAGGTTGCTTCATATTTTTATCCTATGAAGTACAGTTCATTTAATAAAAATGGTAATTTTTTAACATTTACACATAACATGTTTTTTCCCCTTTCTTGTCACTTTTCATTCTAAAATTAAGAGTCAGGTTCTGTTATGAACTGAATTATATCCCCCAAAGTTAGTAAATTGAAGCCCTAATCCCAAATGTGACTATATCTGGAGATGGGGTTTTTAAGGAGGTAATTAAGGTAAATGAGATGATAAGGGTGGAGCCTTAATCTGAAAGGAGCAGTGTCCTTTTAAGAGGAAAAAACACCAGAGATCTCTGTCTCTGTAAGTGCAATATTTCAGTTGATGAAACAGACATTATGTCAGCTAACTCCCTCTATGTAAACTCATTCTATACAAAAGTATAAATATGCAAGTGATTTAATACTTTGGGTAAAAATGACAGAAACAGAGTAAGAGCACTATGTAGCCAGTTGTTGAGTAGCTTCATGGACATTTGCAAACAGTATCTGAATGCTAAATATAAAAATATTGATGATATGCATTATCTGATGTACTGATGTATATTTGACCAATTAAGTGAAGTCCTGCTTCTTTGTCTTCTACACAATTACAAATGATTTAATGTCTGAATTTTCTAAGGACTGTTCCTAATCTACATGGCTTAAAACATAGCTCAGTATTTTACATGAGAAGATGTTCATTGAGAAAACCAATTAAAATTGTTGCTGCTCTGTCTGGCTGCATATGCTATCTGCCAGATGTTTACAAAGCTGAAATTCCCAGGAGTATTGTAATATAGTCTAGAATGCCTGGAGGATTACTGAAAGAACTTGAAATTCCACTGTAAACTATGATGAATAAAATTAAGAAGTAATAATACTTTAACTTATTCTTTCCATATGTCATTATGTATGTCATAAATGTCTACCAGTTATAGAAATCACCCAGACTATACTCGTATATATCACATTTTACTATTATTTACCAATAACTATAAAAACCACTTTAACATATGTTACATGTAGGTAAGTATGTATGAAAGGGGTCTATGTGGGATGTCCAGAATAATTCATAATCTTTTTATGTCATATTTAATACTTACACATTTTCTCTTTGTGTATTGGTAATTCATATTCTGTACATGAGGTAGCACCTCAAGTTTGGGTAATGTTGCAATAAATTATTATCTTAACTATATGACAAACTCTCTAATATATTTGATTGATATGCTATTCTTGTGGATCAATGAGACTGACTGCATAATTTGTCATACTTTTATAATAAGAACTATTCAACCTATCACCAGTCTAAAGTGTTGAGGTATTATATATCATTGCCAATAGTGTATAATGCTCCAAGCTAATGATGTGAATAAAATACATGTAGCTTTACTTCTGCTTTAATTTAGTATGGTGTTAAATCCCATGACTAAATCCATTCCTAAATCACCACCACCTCCATCAACCCAACTGGCTCTCTCTCCTGAATCATCCACCTCTGCCACCCCCAAACCTGCCATCACACCTTATGATAAAACCAAGGTAAACATTCCACTGGCTCCACGGACAGAAAGGCTTTATTTTATTGGAAGTAGAAGGACCTGAGATAGATAATTTTGTAAAATATTTTTAATATGAGAAGATGCAAATCATGTACAATCTCCATCACTTTGTATAGTTGATGAAATTTAAGAAGTGCCACAAACCCAGAATTGAGTAAGATTAATTCCTTTTTTCACTTCCTAAAGTAATACAATTAGAGCTATTAACATTATAAAAGGGGTAATTTATGATGTTATAAAGTATTTTTTGTCACTGATTTGAACATCAGAATTAGTTTTATATTTTAAATTCCTAGAATAAGAATACACATACATAAAGAAATGACTCTCTAGAGGGGAAGGGGGTGGGGGGATGGGTTAGCCGGGTGATGGGTATTAAGGAGGACATGTATTGAATGGAGCAGTTCCATGAATCATGGAACATTACATCAAAAACTAATGATGTAATATATTGTGATTAACATAATAAAAAAAGAGAGAGAAATAAAAAAAAGAAATGACAATGAAAATATTCATGTAATCTGATATTACTTTCCCCTTTTATAGGTGACAAAACTGAACCTCAGGGAATGTATCAGTTTATTTCAGTAGAACAGAACAGTGAGAAAAAAATCTGGAAGTGTGATATTCAGTATAATGTAGGGCTAATTAAGCTATTACATACAGATCTACCTGTTTTTCAAAATCCCACTATAACCATTTTAGTTCATGTCAACATCATCTCTTGCTTGAATTACTATATAGCTTTTTGTTGTACTTCTCCTTTCTGATCTTACACTCAATAAAGTCCATCTTGCAGCCATATTTATCTTTTTAAAAATATAACCCAATTATGGAATTCTACTGCTCAAAATATTCTAATGGAGGGATTATTATAGTCATGCCAGTCTTACTATTTTAGCTTCAGCCTCTTGCTGAGTGGTAGAAATGAAGCCAGACAGAATAGTTTGACTTACAGTTTTGTGTTTTGTTTGTTTTTATTTTTAAAGTAAGCTCTACACTCAACATGGGGCTTGAACTCATGACCCCAAGATCAGGAGTCATGAACTCTACTGACTGAGCCACCCAAGGTGCCCCTAAAATTTTGTTTTTGAAACTTCAGAGAATATCAAGAAAATTAAGAGTTCCAGAAACAAGATCTGGAGGAAGAAACTCAAAAGGGTGATGTGAATATTGGAGTCACTTTATGGAATCACTTGTAGATTCCTAAAGTGACTGATTAGACACAAAAACCTGATGGAAGCTTTTGGCAGATTCACAGACTCACATGGATACAATTAGATTTCAGGGAGTGGTAGTGTGGGTAAAACTCCCAGGTATTGTATTGGAAATGTGAGAGCAAAACCCTAGGAGCAAGAGTGAACTGGAAAACTTCAGACCCTCAAATAGCCTCAAGAAACTCTTTAATAAAATTAAGGTGATATGGAAATATTACTGTCCCTAGCATATTTTCTAGGCAAATAGAAAAAAGAAAAAAAAAACCCAAACAACTGAAAAGTGATAAAATCATTCAAATTTTTATAATTTTTCTAGAATTTTTAATAATGTCTGCCACTCATACAAAAGTAACCAGTCATAAAAGGGAAGAAAGACAATAATATGAACAGAATCCAACAGAAACTGAAGATAGTAGAAACAGATCTACAAGAGATCTAGGTAAGAGTTATAAAACAAGGGCAAAACCAAAACAAACCCTTCCTATTTTTAATATTTTCAAAGCAAGAAGAGTTGAAGAATTTCAGTAGATTGGAACCTTTAATTAGCAACATGAAATTATAGAAATAAAATGCACAATTACTGAAATTAAGAATCCCATTGATGGTTTCAATGGTAGATTAATTATACACAACGGGAGTGAAAACTGGAGTAAAGACTATCAAAAAAAAGAGTTTAAAAATAAAAATGTGTAAGAAAGTGTAATAGGTGGTAAGAAGTCATAGCATGTATATAACTGGAGTCTGAGAAAAACAGGAGAAAAAAATGGGACAGAAGCAATATCTAAAATGATAATAATGAGAAGCCCATAGAGAGTAATGCTCACACAAAAGTGCACTCATTCACACGCTCTCTCTCTCTCTCTCTCTCTCTCACATACACACCATTGCCAAGCAGCTCAAAATTAAAGTAGAAAATTCACATGGGAATACACTTTTAAAGGACAATGAAATTATATCTAGCCATATGCCATAAACAACATAGTTAGGGAATGAAATAGTATCTTCAAAGTTGTAATCTAGAATCCTATACCCAGTAAACATACTCCCCCAAAATAAAAAATGAAGTAAAGACATTATCAGGGACAACAAAATAAAACAAAAATCTGTGAGAAGGTCAAAGCAGATTAACACTAACAGAAACATTAAAATCTGTCCCTCAGGAGGAAGGAAAAGAGTATCTGGAGCTTCAGAAATAAAGAGCAAGAGAGGACAAATATATTAATAAATCTAAGTCTAAATAGCACAACTGAAAAAAACAGTAAGGTTATAAAAATTGACCGTATAAAATAATGTTATAATAATATAAATTCCAGTTGTTACCATTTTTAAATAAATTCTTATGATACAAATATTGACAATATAAGCACTAGTAATTATGTTGACAAAATAATACCATAAAAGTTGCAACAGGGGAAAGTGCCCTCCCTGCCTCCCAGATACAAGTATTTGGGGCCTGCTGAAATCTGAAAGCAGAGCAAAAATAAGGGAAGCTATAGACAAAGTCAAGTTTTGAAACTGATCATGAGGCAACACTTGCCTCATGCTGGGGAAATGCAAATGAATTTTGAGTTATTGTGTCCATTTGGTGAAGTTCTTTAACCAGATGGTTAAGGGCAGGACAGAAAAACTGAGATAGAATGGCATGCTATTAGATCCCAAACATGCTCAAGGGAAGTTTGTGATTCTGCTCTCAAATAATTTTTAGACTGTAGCAAACTAAATCTAAATAAAGTAACAGAAAAGTTCAGACCAGTAGAACCAGAGATTTGATTAACTCAAACCACCACCCAGCCTACCATTGGCATGAAAGAAGACACAGCCCATGTCTTTGAACAGAATACAGTATTTACTTCAGTCTTCCATGTTTTTTTTTACACACAATGTCTGCTATTGAATCAAAAAATAAGATATTCTTACATGAAAAACATGAGAATATATAACTCATTGACGAGAGGGACCAGACAACAAAACCAAACCTACACATGGCTCAGATTTTTGAATGAATAAAATTTAAAATAAGTGAAATATATAGGTTAAGTGATCTTGTGGAAAAGGCAGAAAACATGGGTTAACAGGCAGAAAATTTCAGCTAAGAGCAATTATTGTAAAAATTGGAAATACTAGAAATAAAAAATGAGGCATCAGAGATCAAATTTTATTTTAATTGATTTATCAACACACTAGACACATCAGAGAAAAGAAACAAGTATACTTGAAGACCAGGATACAAAATTTTTCCAAACTAAAACACAAATTGGAAAAAGAATGACAAAAGGGAAAAGAGCAACCAGACATTTTAACACATGTATATCTGGAGCGCTACAAGAAAAGAGCAGAATATTGGAGCAGAAATAATCGTTGAAGACACAATGGCCAATGATTTTTCAAAAACAAGTAAAAACATCGATTCATAGGCCCACAAAACTTAAACTTCTAAAGTTAGCCCTGTAAAAATTTATCATGAATCCTTTACTTTTTATATAATATTAATTATTATCTTTAGCCCTTCCCACACAATTCATGGACCTTAGAACACTTAAATCCAATTGTAGGGGTGCCGGGGTGGCTCAGTCGTTAAGCATCTGCCTTGGCTCAGGTCATGATCCCAGCGTCCTGGGATCGAGCCCCACATCCTGCTCCCTGCTCGGCGGGAAGCCTGCTTCTCCCTCTCCCATTCCCCCGCTTGTGTTCCTGCCCTCGCTAACTCTCTCTCTCTCTGTCAAATAAAATAAATAAATAATCTTTAAAAATAAATAAATAAATAAATCCAATTGTGATTATTGTTGTTCTAAACAGCTAATGTAACATAATTATATAAACAGTCAATATTAATAATATTGTTTTATTTAATCATAACAGTTTTATACTCAATATTTACATTGTTTTAGAGTCAATAATCATAATAGTTACTTTATGAATTAAATATGAATTTAGATTTACCTACATATTTGCCTTTTTTGTTCTTTGTTTCTTCCTAAAACTGCATAACTTTTGAAATCATTTTTCAAAAATTAGTAATTTCCTTTAGTGTTGGTCTACTTTTAACAATCTCATAGATTTCTTTTCTTTGTTAGTTTGCTTGCTTTCTGATAATTCTTTATTTCATCTTTATATTTCCATTTTTATTTTTTAAATTTTTAAAAGATTTTATTTATTTATGTGAGAGAGAGAATGAGAGAGAGAGAGAGAGAGCATGAGACAGGGGAGGGTCAGAGGAAGAAGCAGACTCCCTGCAGAGCAGGGAGCCAGATGCGGGACTCCATCCTGGGACTCCAGGATCATGACCTGAGCCAAAGGCATTTGCTTAACCAACTGAGCCACCCAGGCGCCCCTATTTTTAAAATTTTTTTAACATTTATTTATTTATTTACTTTAGGGAGAGAGAGAGAGTGCATGAGCAGGGTGAGGGGCAGAAGGAGAGAAACTCAAGCAGACTCCGTAGTGAGTGTGAGCCTGACACAGGGCTCAATCCCAGGACCTTGAAATCATGACCTGAGCTTAAATCAAGAGTCAGATGCTCAACGAACTGAGCCACATAGGCACCCCTCATTTTTTTTTATTTTTCATTTAATTTCATTTTTATTTGTATTTACATTTCATTTTTCTTTTTATCTTCTCATTTTTATTTATTTTATATTTGTTTTCATTTTTATTTTATTTGCTGGGCATAGAATTATAGGTTCGCACCTTGATTATTCGAAGAAGGGATAATAAGATCTAATAGTTGGAAAATTATTGCTATTGTTCTTCACATTCCCTGAACCTAAATTTTTGCGTCAATTTGCTTATTGGCAAATTTGGGGTTCTGATTTCTCTCAAATTACTTTCTTATTCTCTGATTTTTTTTTTAAGTTTTTTCTTCCTTTTTAATACTTTTGCATTTGATTGCTTTTCTTTATTGTGGTCACAAACACATAAAATTTACCATCTTAACCATTTAAAGTGTAAAGCACAATACTATTAACCATATGTACCTTGTACAACAGATATCTAGAACTTTTTAATCTTGAAAATCTGAAACTGTATACTCAGGGAACACCAATTTCCTTTTCCTCCTTCTTCTTGTCACTGGCAGCCACCATTCTACTTTTAGTTTCTAAGAGTTTGACTACTTAAGATACAGCATACAAAAGCAATCATGCAGTATTTGTCTTCATGTTGGACTATTTCATTTAGCATAATGCTCTACAAATTCATCTGTGTTGTAGGATATAATAGGATTTTCTTCTTTTTTGTAGCAGAATAATATTTTCTCATATGTATATACCACATTTTCAGTATCCATTCATCTGCTGATGAGCATTTAGGTTGTTTCTACCTCTTGTCTACTGTGAACAATGCTGCAATGAACATCGTTGTTACAAATACCTCTGAGAGCCCATCCTGTTTTCAGTTCTTTTGGATATATACCCAGAATAGGAATTACCAGATCATATGTTAATTCTGAGTAACTTCTGTACTGTTTTCTACAGTCACTGCTCTATTTTTTATTCCCACCAACAGTGCATGAGGGGCCCAATTTCTCCACATCCTTACCAACACTTGTTATTTTCTGTTTTTTCTGGTAATGGCCAATTGCACAAATGTAAGGTGATATCTTACTATGGTTTTGATTTGCATTTCCCTGATGATTGTTCATGTTAATGAATATTTTCCTGTACTTTTTGACCATTTGTACATCTTCTATGAAGAAATGTCTATTCAAGTCCTTTTCACATTTTTAACTTGTTCTTTTCAAATGGGTTTGTTGTTGAGTTGTAATTCTTCATATGTTCTGGATATTAACCTCTTATCAGATATATGGCTACAAATACTTTCTCCCATTCCATAGGTTGCCCCTTCACTCTGTTATTTCCACTGGTCTATGGAAATTTTTTTTAAATTTGATGTAGTCCCATTTGTCTAATTCTTTTTTTTGCTTTTATTATCTATACTTTCAGTGTCACAGCCCAGAAACCATTGCCAAGACCAATGTTATGAAGCTTCCACCTCTGCTTTCTTCTAGAAGTTTCACAGTTGCAGGACTTATGTTTATACATCTTCAATCCATTTTTAGTTAGTTTTTGTATATAGTATAAGCCATGGGTTCAGCTTCATTTTATTTTCACAGGCAGATCGTTTTCTAAGCACCATATGTTGAAGAGACCATCCTTTCCCTATTGAATGATCTTGGCACTCTTGTCAAAGATTACTTGACCATATACACGAGAGTTTACTTCTAGGTTCTGATGGTTTGTATGTCTATCTTTATGCTAGTACCATACTGTTTTGATTATTGTAGCTTCATAATATGCTTTGAAATTAGGAAATATGAAGCTTGCAGCTTTGTGTTTCCTTTGTTTTGGCTACTTGAGGGTCGTTTGAGATTCCATATGGATTTTAGGATTTTTTTTTCTATTTACAAAAATGCCATTGGGATTCAGATAGGGATTGCCCTACATGGATAGAACACTGGGTAACATGGACATTTAAAATATTAAATCTTGGGCGCCTGGGTGGCTCAGTTGGTTAAGTGACTGCTTTTGGCTCAGGTCATGATCCTGGAGTCCCTGGATCGAGTCCCGCATCGGGCTCCCTGCTCAGCAGGGAGTCTGCTTCTCCCTCTGACCCTCCCCCCTCTCATGTGCTCTCTCTCTCTCATTCTCTCTGTCTCAAATAAATAAATAAAATCTTTAAAAAATAAATAAATAAAATAAAATATTAAATCTTCCAATCTATTGATAGGATGTCTTACCATTTATCTAAGTCTTATTTAATTTTTTCAGTAATATCTTTTTAATTTTCAGTGTAGAAATCTTTCACCTTCTGCACTAAGTACTTTATTATTTTTGATGCTATTATAAACAGGATTTTTTTCCTTAATTTCTTTTTTGGTTTGTTCATTGTTAGTATATAAAAACATAAGTGATTTTTGTGTGTTGATTACCCTCTTGGTTTATTGATTACTTCCTTAAATACTCTTGATTTCTTGACTTGCCTAACTTCCTAATGACATTTATATCTTTACAATCCCCAAAAAAACCCACCTTAAGTTGTTCCCTAAATTATTAGCTGTCTCATCAAGAATTTCTTTTTGAAAAGACCTTTTTAGGATATGAATAACTGTCTTTGATGTCTTCTTGTGAAAATCTTTTTTTTTTTTTTTAAGTTAACAAAAAGTTGCTACCACCACTTCACAAGGAGTAGCAAATTCAATGAACTAACTGCTTTTTAGCAGGTATATACAAATTTTTTGAGCAGTCCCTATAAATGACTTATCACCCAAGTCCTGGGCTGCCATGAAGTGTGAGATTATTTCTGTTTCCACTTCTGTAAGGACATAGGTTATGATGGTTCCTTGTTTATCAGCTTCCTTGAATTCCTGTGACAGAATATCACAGGGATATTTTTCTTTAGTTGTGTGCAAATCCTACTTTTCCCATGAATAACATTCTAAGGCAGTAAATCTTTGTTTCCTTCAAAAACCATTGTTGGATTTTTGAAGATACTTCCTCCAGAGCAGCCTCTTCCAATGATAATCCAATAGTAAGCAAATCTGCATGTCCTGTGAGGACAGTGTAGTACGCCACACATGTCTTTTTGTGGCCAAGAATTGTAATTCCTTTTCATTGCCCATTTTTTCCTGTTTTCACTATTCACTATTACTTTTTAAAACTTGTAAGGAATGGTGATTAAAACCATCTCTACTAATTTTCAGGGATTATCCCTGTAACTGCAATTATCCCAAAGCATAATGATTTGGAAGTGAAATGCCCGTTATATTTACTTAGGAATATATTTACTTAGTTATAGTCTGTGTGATTTAATGGGAAGGGAATCTGCACAGCATTACACATCCCCGAACTTACACCCTGGATCTGCCACATGCTAACTGTATAACCTTGAGCAAATTAATTTCCTCATGTGGATATGCCTGCCTTGATAGGATAGTAAAATGCTCAATAGTAGCAATTACCATTAGACGTACTCAGGCTGTCTTTCTACCTCTTATTTCTGTGTCCTCAGATCCAAACCACTCAACTGCTCTGAAGCTCAGTTTCTCATCTGTAGAAAATGAGTGATACCTGCCCATTCAATCCCACATAGCGGGGATGTGCAGGTCAAATGATATAATAATACATGAGATTGGTGTGTAAATTGAAAAGCTACCATATTAATTGAAGAGCAACATAATGCATTATGATGAGATGATGATCATGATCAAGACGAAACAACTTGTCCAGGAAAATTGCTGATAGCTGATTCTCTGCTGTATTTATTTTTTAAAAAAGTTATTACAGATAAAGTTCTCATATTATAATTAGCATTAGCAGGATGATTTCAAGTAAAAATTACTGCAATTAATAAATATTTTCATATTACTAAGGCTGAAATAATTGTAACTAAGTGTTTAATCAGACAAAGGGAAAAATATTCTGAGGCAAATGCCTCCTTAATCAACCGGCAATTTAAAAACTATAATCAAGTGACTATATGACAGAAGTGATAAAATTGTTAATAAAGTCAAGCACAAGGTAGATGGAATTTGAAAAATCTCATGTTTTTCAGAATAATCTGAATGATGTTGTGTAGTTAAATGTTTCTTAGTTCAACCTGACAGACCCAAAACAAAATGATTCACATAATTTCTTCACATTCCTCAAGTTGAATGTTTGTTGAAAATGTCCTAACATGTAAAAATGAGAAATTATAAACCCCATGTTACTTATTTGTTGTAAATTAGAATCAGAGACACACAAGCTTCTTTTAGCTATGTCAATGACAATATTTACAAAGAATGGAAAGCAGATGACCCAGGTTCTTGAGGCAGACATGCCTTGAGCTATAATTTACATTCTGTTAGGCAGTGAAGAAAATGTTAGCTAAGATTTATACACTAATTCTATATCTTAACATAAGGTTCAATTTTCATTTAAAGTGTTTTGCTAAGAACAAAGAACTTTCTCATAATCACTGACATTTTTGTACGAAGAAAAAACTTGAGAATACAATGAGTTTATTAGAAGAATGCACATTGCTAGAACGTTAGAACATTGTGTGTCGCTGGGTTGTAAACTATAATAGTCATTACGGAGTCATTTTACCAAACAACCTTAGTGATAATTAACTCATTAAATGATCACTGATTGGGTCTAAGTAACCAAGCTTTTACAAAATGATTATGCAGATGCCCTCAAGATTAAAAACAACATGAAAATTATCTCTTTCTTGTGAATGTGTTTTCAAACTAAAATTAAGTATCTTAAGAAATTAACTTTAATAGAGGTGCAGAGCCACAATTTGTTTCAGCAAAGATAATCTACCTTTTCCCGGAAAAAAAAAAAAAACTACTGTAATTTGTTTAAAAACCTCAGCCTTCATGCTAAAGAAATGAGGAATTCTCTCTAGTATATCTTAAGCTTTTTTGGTGGCATTATGCATCTTCATTGTTTTTTTTTTTTTCCTCCCACAGATAAACTACTACAAAATTGATTGAATTCTTTTAGGAAGTTAAGGCTAACCTAAAACAGTTTTGTAGCAAAAATAAAATCAGTACACAGAAAATCATAACTAGAGTACTAAAAAGTGATAGGAAGTGCAGAATACCAAGAATACAATTATATGAAACCATATGTATACTTCACTTAGTTTTTGGCAGACCTTAAATGTTAACATCCCTATTCCATGGAGATCACAAAGATATGTGGTCTATAAAAGCGGTCCAGATTGATTGAAGCTCATTCACATGTAAGTGAGTGACCAGATACACCCTTATAAATATTACGTGAATATACATCTATGCTTGATTTGTTTTCATAATATTCTTTTTTATAAAGGCCATATTTTATTATTTTTGAAATGGAAAAGAGATAATAAAACATCAACCCAATTACACGGTAAATATGCTATAAAATATACTAGAAGCTTACTTTTAACCTAAGGCTTATAAAAATGATTCAGAAGATATCCTTAGTAATGGTAAAAATCATCAAAGGAACTGAGTCATAGTTAATTTTGCTGTGTCACAAAAAATAAAAAGCCTTTAGGAGGCAGTATTCTATGCTCATTACATGATCTGTAAAATCAGAAATATCCTGCTTTAGACCACAGCTTCACTATTTGTTGTATGACTTTGGGCAAATTAAAAATGTTTTTTCATCTTCAGATTTCTTATCTAAAAGATAAGGATATGAATAATAGTGCCTAACAGGTACCAACTAAAAAATGAGGACATAATAAGAGTCCCTCATGGCCTTGATATGAGAAATAAATGCCATAATATATGTAAAACACTATGAGAACTGCCTATGATATAGCAAACAATAGTTATTATTATCATCATTATTATTACTATTACCTGCAGCAGCAGCATAATCATTACCATTATAATTTTAACAACATGATCATGCCTATGCTTTTCTTTCAAAGTACTATGAAAAGTACAACCTCAATGTAAATCAAATGCTCCTCTAGTCTCATCATTATGGTGGCTGCATGAAGAGATTAATTGATATTGAAAATAGCTACAAATCAATTTATCAAAAATGTCCTTACTCATTAGACAATTGATGCACTGAAATGAAGGTGCTTAGTTTCCCCTAGATGCTAATGTTCCATGAGATGCCTGATGTGAATTAAAAAATTAAACATACTCTGTAGCCTAAATAGAAATAATTTCTTCAGTGACAATAAATAGGTTTTGTGTGGCAAAGGGAAAAAAACTGTAAAATTTAACTTGGTTTATCAAATACCCTAGTTCACATCAGAGAGGTTTAAGACTAAAAAATGTTAAGAATGATGAATATCATTTTAACTCATTACTTTTAAGCCACTTTCCATGCATAGATAGCAACTAGATGATCACACAAGGATGCAATTTAATATCAAAGGACACTATTGTCTATTAGGCAAAACAAGAAAGAATAATAGAGCAATACCTTCCTTATCTGGAATGTATCTAGGAAGCATTTAAAATGGATCTTATCAGTGAAATTATAAATTACTAAGTCTATACACTAAAACTTATGTAAGTTAATTATATGCATATCCATTGGCCTTCATTTAGAGACTACTTAATTTTTATCACAAAATACACGCGGCTAAGGTATTTGGTTTATAAGCTTATAACTATTGAAAGAATTGTCACATTTACTCCAGAATTATATACATTACAAATGACTTCAAATGACTAAAAATAGAAAAAAAAATTTTGCAAAAATAAGTCACAACTCAAAATGCACAGGCTTATGAAAAAGGTATTATAGCACAGAATGGTAATTGATATCTATAATAATGACCTTAATTTATTTAAAAGGTCATATTGCATTTAGTATGCCATGTTGAAGAATGCCAAGCTCATTATCAAAGGATTTCCATCCAAAACAGTCAAAACCCCAGCAGGTTGCACACTCCATGATTTGGAAGTGCTATCAAGAATGATTTATTTTTGTATACAGTGTAAGAAAGTGGTCCAGTTTCATTCTTTTGCATGTAGCTATCCAGTTTTCCTCAAACCACTTATTATTTAAAGACTGTCTTTTCCCCATTGCATATCCTTTCCTCCTTTGTTGTAGATTAGTTGACCATAAAGGTTGGGTTTATTTCTGGGCTGTCTATCCTGCTCCACCGATCTATGTGTGTATTTTTGTGCCAGTATTAACTAACAATAAATCATTCAGTCTTTCAGAAGACTAAAGAGTAGCCCTAACTGAATAAGAAGTACAAATCTTAAGTAATGATAAATAATCCAAAGGCGGGATTAAGGAAAGGATAGTTATGTGTAGAAATGGAATTATTTATGCCAATCTTCACTTCCTTTAGTTGTATGATATATCCACACCCTCGCCATAGACCTATGGTGGACAGAATGTTCCTTCCCACCAGTGGACTTGCTGTTGTCCATGTATCTTGCTTTGGTCAATGAGACATTGGCAGATATGAGGCAACAGAGACATGAAGTATATTTGTGCAGCTGAACTTTCCCACTTGTACCACTGTTATTGGTGTGAAAAAAACCGACTGGGCCACCCAAGCGCCCCTATGGTCATTCTTTTTGAATAAAACACACTTATATAACATATTTGATTACCTCTAGCTGGAGATGACACCTAGCTAATCTATTCAAACACCTTTAAATGAAATTATACTACTACTTATAATAGTAGAAACTCACTAGTTTTGTAATTTTAAATAACTTTCCTTCATAGATCATTGTGGAAAAAGAGTAGATTTAATAGAAAGAAGTTCAGAGAGAGGAATGATAAGGTAACTTATTTTAGGTCAGAAGCAGCTTAGAGTTTTAGCAAGTTGTTGAGATGTGTTCAAAAGTACTCACAAGTATTGGGGCACCTGGGTGGCTCAGTTGGTTAAGCGACTGCCTTCGGCTCAGGTCATGATCCTGGAGTCCCGGGATCGAGTCCCGCATCGGGCTCCCTGCTCGGCAGGGAGTCTGCTTCTCCCTCTGACCCTCTTCCCTCTCATGCTCTCTGTCTCTCATTCTCTCTGTCTCAAATAAATAAATAAAATCTTCAAAAAAAAAAAAAAAGTACTCACAAGTACCAATAACTAAGTACAGTAAATACAGTTATGCTGTGACTGCAAAGCCATCTTGTGAATAGAATCCACAGGCTTAGGATAGCAGAACCAAAAGGCAAAAGGAATCAGGCATGGTGTTTCTATGGAATCCCAAACTAAGCAGCCTTGGATTGGCTTCCTCTAGATTTTTATATTTTATGTTAAGAAAAACAAACTTCTTCCTTGTTTAAGCTACTTTCATTTTGTGTCCTCATTAATTTTGCAAACTACAGTCCTAACAGATAACACACATATACTAATTGAGCTTTTCATGTTTTATCTGTGGTGTTCATGAGACACTGAATGACTGTATATTTATAACAATACTTTGTAGGTTTTTTATAAACTTTTATGATTTTTGTTATAAATTGTATATTTCTTAGTATATCAGATCGATTTTAATTGCATGCTCTGTAATTATTCCAATACATTTTAACATTGACTTTTACTATATCAACCAAATACATTTAATAAAAAAAAATATAGGCCAAGGATTTTCTGCAGAGAACTTATTTTTCTTCCAAGTTTTTATTTAAATTCAAGTTAATTAACTTATAATGTAGCATTGGCTTCGGGAATAGAATTTAGTGATTCATCACTTACATATAACATCCACTGCTCATCACAACAAGTTGCCCTCCTTAATGCCCATCATTCATTTAGCCCATGCCCCCCCACCCCCCATCAAACAACCCTCAGTCTGTTCTTTTTTTTTTTTTTTTAAGAATTTATTTATTTATTTGACAGAGAGAGACACAGCCTGAGAGGGAACACAAGCAGGGGAGTGGGAGAGGGAGAAGCAGGCTTCCCGCGGAGCAAGGAGCCCGATATGGGACTCGATCCCAGGACCCTGGGATCATGACCTGAGCCGAAGGCAGACGCTTAACGACTGAGCCACCCAGGCGCCCAACCCTCAGTCTGTTCTCTATAGTTAACAGTCTCTTATGGTTTGCCTCCCTCTTGGTTTTTATCTTTTATTTTCTCTTCCCTTTCTATGTACATCTGTTTTGTTTCTTAAATTCCACCTATGAGTGAAATCATATAGTATTTGTGTTTCTCTGACTGACTTATTTCGCTTAGCATAATGCACTCTAGTTCCTTCCACATCATTGCAAATGGCAGATTTTATTATTTTTGATGGCTGAGTAATATTGTAATATTTATACATATACACATATACACACACACACCACATTTTCTTTATCCATTCATCAGTCAGTAGACATATTTTGGTTCTTTCTGTAAGCTGGCTATTGTTGATAATGCTCCTATAAATATCAGGCTGCATGTATCCCTTTGAATCTATATTTTTATATACTTTGGGTAAATACCTAGTAGTGCATTTGCTGGGTTCTAGGGTAATTCTATTTTTAACTTTTTGAGGAACATCTATACTGTTCTCCAGAGGGGCTGCACCAGCTTCCATTCCCACCAATGGTCTAAGAAGTTTGCCCTTTCTCCGCATCCTTGCCAGCATCTGTTGTTTCCTAAGTTATTAATTTTAGCTATTCTGACAGATTATGAGGTGGTATCTCATTGTGGTTTTGATTTGCCTTTCCTTGATAATGAGTGATGTTTAGCATTTTTTCATGTGTCTGCTAGTCATTTGTATGTCTTCTTTGGAGAAATGTCTTTTCATGTCTTCTGCCCATTTCTTGACTGGATTACTTATTTTTTGGGTGTTGAGTTTTATAAGTTCTTCATAGATTTTGGATACTAGCCCTTTATCGGGTATGTCATTTGCAAATATCTTCTCCCATTCTGTCAGTTGCCTTTTAGTTTTGTTGATTGTTTCCTTTGCTGTGCAAAAGCTTTTTATCTTGATGAAGTCCCAATAGTTCATTTTACTTTTGTTTCCCTTACCTCTAGAGACATGTCTAGTAAGGAGCTTCTGTGGTTGAGGTCAAAGAGGTTGCTGCCTGGGTTCTCCTCAAGGATTTTGATGGATTCCTGTCTCACATTTAGGTCTTTCATCCCTTTTGAGTTTATTTTGGTGTATGGTGTAAGAAAGTGGTCCAGTTTCATTCTTCTGCATGTCGCTGTCTAGTTTTCCAAAACCATTTGTTGGGAAAAAGAGACTTTTTTTCCCATTGGATATTCTTTCCTGTTTTGTCAAAGATTAGTTGACCACATAGCTGTGGGTCCATTTCTGGCTTCTCTATTCTGTTCCATTAACCTATGTGTCTGTTTTTGTGTCAGTACCATACTGTCTTGATGATGACAGCTTTGTAATAGAGCTTGAAGTCTGGAATTGTGATGCCTTCTGCTTTGCTTTGCTTTTTCAACATTACTTTGGCTATTCGGGGTCTTTTCTGGTTCCATACAAATTTTAAAATTGTTTGTTCTAGCTCTGTGAAAAATGCTGGTGTTATTTTGATTGGAATTACATTGAATGTGTAGATTGCTTTGGGTAGTATAGACATTTTAACAATATTTGTTCTTCCAATCCATGAGTATGCAATGTTTTCCATTTCTTTGTATCTCTTTCAATTTCTTTCATAAGTGTTCTATAGTTTTCAGAGTACAGATCTTTTATCCTTTTGGTTAGGTTTTTCCTAGTCATCTTATGGTTTTTGGTACAATTGTAAATGGGTTCAATTCCTTGATTTCTCTTTCTGCTGCTTCATTATTGGTATACAGAAATGTATCCTGTGACTTTGCTGAATTCATGTATCAGTTCTAGCAATATTTTGGTTGAGTCTTTCAGGTTTTCTACATAGAGTATCATGACATCTCTGCAGAGAACTTTTAACAGCATACACATGGGCTCATTTCTGACAGATAATAATAATGTTTGGTAAATCCATGGTCATTGATACAGTGCTTTTTCTGATTACACTTTCATTACATTTTGACTAGCTGTATTTTATAAATTTCCATGAATAACTAAATGTCTTCTTTATTTTTGTGATATAAGTAATGATTATCATGATCTTAATCATCACAATAAGCTACAGTTAAGTAACCTGCTTGTTTACTTATAAATTAACTATCACAAATCTTAGCTAAACCAATACATTGCTTGAAGTATTTTCTCCTTCCTGCCTGCTTGCCTTCCTTCTCTTTTAAAAATATAAAATACCATAACTTTACTGATATGAAAAAGGGACAAATAATCACTATTTCTTGAACTGAACTAATGAAACTACTCACATAAATTGTCCATTTTGTATGATCTTTATGGACAATATAGCCCTTGTTTGTATGTTACAAGCAACAGTTTTCTTAGTGATATACTGAGGCTGTATATATTTTTTGAAACTTTTAAAATGATACATAATAAAGTCAGCACTACTAGTTTTTAAAAAGTTCTACTTGCAGTTTAAAATGAGCCAGAGTATCAACCACTCATGAACATTCTGCCAGGGGATGATCACAAAAATCTAAGAAGAAAGGTAAAAACAGTATCTTATGACAGCCTTATACCCTAATGTTTGAGGAGAAAAATAATTGTTGACCTATCGATGCTGGTCCTCATGAAACAGGTCAACATTCTGAAAGTATATATTTCCCAGGACTGTGCATGTCTCCTGGATAAGAAACATGGAAATTGGGGAACCATAATATCATAATAAGGATGTGGAGTATTTAGAAGTGGCCATGTACTAGTTCCCTACTATTCTTTTCCTTATTTTTGACTAAGGAACAGCACCTTCTAAAAAACAAGGTGATAGTGAAGGATTGTGATTCACTGCCTCCTAGGCATCCCCAGAACTAATATGTGTGTTTGTAAGAAAGTCCTTTAATATTGAGAAAAACTGAACACAACATAGATTTGTCAAGTACCATTTGTTGGAAGTGGTTTCCATGAATTAAACCTGTATTGGAAAAGATCTAGTTGAAAAATGAACCCACAAGGTAGTCTCGTCTCAAAGACTCTCAAAAACAGGGACCATGTCATCAGCACCTCTTTCCCCAACTCTCAATATCATTTGTCTTACAATGTGGATACATTTTCTCTTACTGCAAAACAATAGCTATCAAAAAGCAAAGCCATTCCTATCTCAGTACTTATTTATTGTACTCTTACTTTGGTCAATACCATGTTCTAGGCTTTGGGAACTCAGTGATGAACAAAATGGAAAAAACTGCTCTGATCTCTCCCATTAGAGTAGAGGAAGACAGAAAATTAACTGATATTAATTATTTAGCAAGTCAGAAGGTGATAAATGTTTCTGGGGGGAAAAAGCAGGGGCAGGGTAATAAAGAATTCTTCCAGTGGAGGTAGGGGCTATATTTGAAAAATGTGGCCAGAAAAAACTTCTTAAATAGTGTAACACTTGAGTAGAGATGTGCAGGAAATGAGAAAGCAGTCCATGTGGGTTTCCTTTCAGCCCAGGAGAATGGTTCATGCAAGGGCTGCATTGCAGAAGAGGATTTGAGGAGTTGAGCAAGAGCAAGAGGCCAGCATGGAGAGACCTGGGAGAGTGAGTGGTGGAGTGGAACAGAGAACCTGCAGGCCATTTAAGAACTTCTATATCACAAGAGATGGATTTTATACCAAAAGAAATGGAAAGCCACTGGAGAATGTCATAAATGATCAGGCTTAACTTTAAGAGGGTCACTCTGGCTTCCCCAGTGAGGCTACACTAGGAGAGTAAGGAGACCAGTTTAGAAGTGAGGCAGAAAAATCAAATGGTGGCAAGGACCATAGGAATAGCAGTAGACATGGAAAAAAGAGACCAGATTCTAGTACACATTTTTCTCTCATAACAACTATTTAGCTAGAGTTTTGCTATAAGGACTTTCAAATTATACTACTTTCCAGATACTTCTTTGTTTTTTGTTTTTGTTTCTTTGTTTTTAAATAGTACAACGTCTCTCTTACCCAATAGCACACACTACATAAATATGTCATAAGAAGTAATACTTCAACATCATGGTACCAGTCTAGGACATTCACTAATTTACTTGACATCACAGTTTCTTGTCAGAGAATGTCCTATGGAACAAAAGAGAACTGTTCCATGTTTGGATGAACCTGAAATGTTTTGCTTTATATTCTTATTCCAAGTAAGAAGATTATAAAAGCAGTATCTTTTGCAAGTCTTTAGCCTATCATTTAAATGGACTTTTCTCAGGTATTTTTTAGTGCACTCATGTTTGTCTCTAAAGTTTTTTGTTGTTTTTTTTTTTCTGTTATGACTTTACATTTATTTTCACTTTATATTTAGGGGAAGTTTGATGTAAAGAGCACCATGACCCCTAAAAGATTGCCTCTACTTCCCTTTAAAGAGACTCCTTTGCATCCCTTCCACAACACCCACCATCAACTGGTCACTTCTTCCTTTGGAAAATATAGTCAACCATACAGAATGCACCCGAGTGTATAAAAACATATCTTCATATCTAATTACCAGGATCCTATCCATAGTCTTGGCTGAACTCTGTGCCCTGTAGCTGCCATTGCTCTTACCTATTCTCTTATTATTTTTTTCATTATTGTTGGGGGGACAAAAGGTGTCTTCTGAAGGCTTTTCTTAGCATATAACTCACCACGTGGTCATTCTCAGGTCATGGGATATACTCTAAAGCCATAATTCACAGGGTTTATTCAGCAATTTAATAAATGTACACACAACAAAAGCATATAACAGGTGCTTACTAAGTATTCAGTTTTCACGGTGGCTGACCCTAAAACTAAAGTTATTTATAACAATAAAGTTATTTAAAATTTAAAGGGGGGGCATCCTCTCTCAGGGGTGCGGCACTGTCATGTGCACCAACAGGAAACCGAGCGCCTCCTTACATGTTGCATCCTAGGTGCCTGGCTTGCCTCACCCTAGTCCTGGTCCTGTCTTTTCCATTAATTTTTATTTGCTATTATTATTAATTATCCTTCTCATTATTTTTGTGTGGACAAAAAGAAACATCCCCTTAACTTATTTTCCTCATCTATTCAATGTAGAAGCTTAAGTCAGGATTACTATTGGACTTTAGAGCACTGTTGTCTGGGTTCAAAACTTGACTCAATTACCTACTTGTAGTACCAATATGGACAGATTATTTAAACCTAATTATGCCTTGGTTTTCTCATCTGCAAAATAAGGATAACATCCTATTTAACATAGTTTTTTCCACAGCTCAGCTCTTCAATTTCACATACAACAAACCCTCACTTGATGGCTATGTTTCATCAAGGGTGCGTAAATAAATTTTTCTCTTTCTCAATCCCCCCCCTTTTTTTTTAAGCTCAAATGATTCAATTCATACATATTAATGGGGAAAAAAGTGAAATCCCCTTTTGGACACCTGCAAAGTAACTGTTAATACAAATGAAATAAATGGAGAGAACCCTGCATTTATATAGGTAGATCTCTAAGTCTAGGATTGGTGACTGCATCTTTCCAATCAATCTAAAGTCCTCTTAAACAACACAATCATTCCTTCAATCTCACATAGTAGGTGAATGATATTCTCTTTGAAGTTACTTTCTTTTAATTCCAGTATAGTTGACATACACTATTCTATTAGTTTCAGGTGTTATTTTCTTTGAAGTTTAAGTCTATTTTCAGGAATAAAAACCTTGGGGCTGGTTTCCTTAACAATGATTCAAAGTAGAACCTGATAGATGCTTTTATCTAGTACAATTGTTTTATGGAAAAAAAATAGTTTGTGCATTATATTTCTTCATATAACATAACATTTACCAAAAAAATCAAAGCATCTAACCAAATATTTAAGGTTATTCTATAATATTCTCAGTCTTTGACAAACCAATGATAACAAAATAAAATGCATAGGAAAATTTAGCCACAATCATATTTCTGGTATTAAAAATAAGTCTCTTGAGGCACCTGGGTGACTCAGTCAGCTAAGCGCCCAACTCCTGATTTCAGCTCCGGTTGTGTTCTCAGGGCCATGGGATAGAGCATTGGGCTCCATGCTCCATGTCCCTCTCCCTCTGCCCCTCCCCCTACTTGCACTCTATCTCTAAAATAAATAAATTAAATAAATAAAATCTTTACAAATAAATAAATAAATCTCTTATGACCCCATAAAGGAAATTGGGATTTCTACGCCAATCTCTTCAGGATTTGTTGGTCATAACTAGTCTCCAAGAATAAAATCCACTTGGGAAGAGATGATAATTCATGCCTATAGTCCTACCAAATGAAGAACTGATGCAGAAATGTGGAGTATACACCAGAGTGCAGGGAGCCTATTAGGCTTCAGTCTGTGTAGCTGGAAATCCATTCTGTATCTCTGTACATACTGTCTCCCTCTAATTTCACATATGCAATTCTTAAGTTTCCTTGTTATTTCTACAAAGAAAATTTGTATGTATAATAAAACCATGCTTTAATTAAAATTTATGGAATCTTTTATAGAGACATGTGCACAGCAGATGTTAAAGAAATATTAAATGGGATAAGTTAACAATTACTGGGGCAAAAGCCAGTCTGAACTAATAAAGATTTGGAATCATGGAGTCTTTAGAAATTCAGGTTTTTTAGGGTTTTTTTTCCAATTTGATTTGCTGTTTATCAATTAAACACAAAATACATAAAGTTGTGCTTGGTAGCTGTCCATAGGGTGATTCTACAATTACTAAATGAAAAAAAGTTCAATTTAGCACATCAATTATTTTAAAATAAATTCTTATTATATTTTATTGTTTGAAAACAGTGTGTCCTCTGAAGAAGTTTTAAATACTCTCTCTGCAATCTTGATTGCATTATTAATTTCCAGAACTAAATCTAAATGAACATTAGTTTGCCCATATTCCAATTAAGGGAAGTTTAATTCGCTTTTACTTTATTTCCCTGCTTTCCTTTTTTCAAACCAGGGACCTGGGAATATGACTTTGTTGCTTGTATAACAAACAGCCTGTAACACCACAGGGCCTTGTCACTGTGAGAGAAGCAGGCAATTGCTGGTGTACAGTCTGTGGGTAGTCTATGCTGCTGTGGGTAGTCTGTATAGAATCTCTCTATTGCTTGAGAAACTACTTATGAAGTACTGATCTGTGTGCTCTTTGCCAATTCTTCCCCCAATCTCTCTTTTCTTTTTCCTTTGCCGTATCCTTGTCTCTAATGTTTTAGTAGTATATGTTCCAAGTCAGGACACAGGAAAGTTGATGAAAGGATCCTTCTTTCCTTGCCATTAAGTAAAAAAATTTGCTATATAAATCTCCCCCATTTAAAAAAAGTTTAAAGACTTAACTGAAGGGGGTGCAGAGTACCAGGCACTTAAAAGGCTAAAAAAAAATCAAGACCTTAATCATTAAGTTCCTGAAGCCAGAGCATTTTAACAGTGGAAAAGTAGTAACTCATCAATTTCAAGGTGCTCAAATCATTTTCCCCATTGATATAAATAGGGAAGCCAAGGTGATTCATTTAAAAAGCTAAAGGAAAATCTTTACATAAATTCTGTGCAAACTCTAGTGGCTGATCCCAGACTCCTAAATAGGAGTAAAAAAAGGCCACAAGTGAATGATTAAAACATCATTCTTCTCATTTTTTAAAATGCACTGAAATTAAAAAAAAAAATTCAAATCTGAATTTAAGATTTACATGGAATCAACTATGCCCCATGCTTCCTGACTTCCTGAATGTGCTTTCTTCCTTTTTCTACATTCAATATAAAAAATCCAGTGGAGCAGCCTGCAAAGTTCAGAGGAAAACCAAGTGTGACTCAAGAAGAGAATACTCAACTAAGGAATGGTTAAACTCTAAAAGCAATAGACAGACATTGCTAAACAAGAAATAATATCCCTGAGTCCTTCTTTAAAAAACAAACGAGAGAGAGAAATCTTTTTATCAAAACCCAATCTAGTGATCAATAAAATATATAAGTCAGGAGGAGAAAAACTATGACAATATGATATGGTGAGTCTACATCCAGGATTAATACTCACAACTCAGAGGAAAAGTATTAATATTTCTATAAAATGGCAATACATAAACCTTATTAAAATGAAAATGTTGTCATTCAAACATGAGGACAGGGCAGGTGAGAATCAACATTGGAGGAATAATTTATCTTTCACAGCAGGGGGAAAATAGTACTTTGTAAATCTGAAACATGGTGTTTAAAAAATGACTACAATGTATAAATATGTTCTAGAATCTTTTCAATTTGCCTTGGAGGAATATTCAAGTAAGTAATCTATTAAGATGAAGAAAAATTTATTTGAAATTCAACAGTTAGTTTGGTTTCACTTGTGTTGTTTCTTTCTTACAAATTAAAGCAAAACTAAATTTGATGGCTTTGTATTAAACAGTTTCTACAGTATATAATTTTCATTTGAGTATCTGCCTGTCTAGTTCTCTGTGTTTCTAATCTGCATAAATGTAAAGTAGTGTCTGAAAGTATATTCAATTGAGGTAATGACAATTATTTTTCAATAGAGGAATTTGAAGTTGTTTACCATTTGCATTTTCTGCATTGTTTTAATTCCTAAAATTGAACATAAATAATATTTATAGAATTGTGGAATCACTATTTTTTTTAAAGATTTTATTTATTTATTTGACAGAGAGAGACACAGCAAGAGAGGAAACACAAGCAGGGGGAGTGGGAGAGGGAGAAGCAGGCTTCCCACAGAGCAGGGAGCCTGATGCTGGGCTCAATCGCAGGACTCTGGGATCATGACCTGAGCCAAAGGCAGACGCCCAACGACTGAGCCACCCAGGCGCCCCTTGAATCACTATTCTTACAACAAAATGTACACTCTCACTGAAGGTCCACTTAGGATACAAGAAAAGTCTGAGAATTTTTTTACTCCATCTTTGAAATATACCTTAGTGTGAAATATTCCACTTTTCTCATCTTTTTTAAATGTGCTTTTGGGAAGTTTTTCACACCTTCACAAACATGAGCTCTTTCTGTCAGTGTGGAATAAATAGCTTATACTCAAAGTTACATGATTTTGCATTAATCACTATGTTTTGTCAACTCATCCTCTAAAACATACATTTATACATTTCCCCCCTCTCTTGCTCTTTACCAAAAAAGGAAAAAAAAAAGGAGAAGGAAGAAAGGAATGAAGGAAGGACAGAGAGAAAGAGGGAGGAAGGGAGGGAGAAAGAAAGAAAAGGAGAGAGAAAGAAAGAGGGAAGGAGGGAAAGGGAAGGAATAAAAAGAGGAAAGAAACCTCAACTAGTACTAAAACCATCCCGATAGTAATTTAGAGTAGTAACTCCTCTTTCTTCATTTCAATTAATATTTTACAAAATATTTGCCTTTGGATAAGCTTTCATACTTCCTACACACACACACACACACACACACACACACACTGAATGTACTAAGGTGAATTAATTCGTTATAATTTGATGCAAATATTCTATGTACTTTATTTAACTTAAGCAGAATAATACATAATAAATTCAGAGTAATTTATTATTTTATAATACTCTGATATAAATTTCCAACACTCTGTTCTAAGGAATTAATGAACGCACTTTATCAGGTGTGACATAAGCACATTCCAAAATTTTATTTTAATTATATATATATATATATATACATTTTATGTTTCAAGTTTTTATTTAAATTCTAGTTAGTTGGGGCGCCTGGGTGGCTCAGTTATTAAGCGTCTGCCTTTGGCTCAGGTCATGATCCCAGGGTCCTGGGTTCGAGCCCCACATCGGGCTCCCTGCTCAGCGGGAAGCCTGCTTCTCCCTCTCCCACTCCCCCTGCTTGTGTTCACTCTCTCGCTGTGCCTCTCTGTGTCAAATAAATAAATAAAAATCTTTAAAAAAAAAATCTAGTTAGTTAACATATATTCTAGTAATTGGTTTCAGAAGTAGAATTTAGTGATTCATCACTTAAATACAACACCCAGCGCTCATCACAAGAAGTGCCCTCCTTGATACCCATCCCCCATCTAGCCTATCCCCCACCCACCTCCTCTCTAGCAACCTTTAGTTTGTTCTCTATCTTTAAGAGTCTCTTATGGTTTGCCTCCCCTTCTCCCTTTTTTTTCCTTCCCCTATGTTCATCTGTTTTGTTTCTTAAATTCCACATATGAGTACAATCATATATTTGTGTTTCTCTGACTGACTTACTTCACTTAGCATTCTGAAATTCTATATCCTAAGTCACTGATTTTTATCGACTTCATTTTTAAAATAACATTTTTTCTAATTATCTGCTGAGATAAATTTGAATTCATATAAGGTAAAATCCAGATGCTACACATGTTCTCAGTTCATTTTTTCCACATGTCATTTGGATGGTTCTCATATTTGACATAAAATGTGTCATTCAGTTGCTCTGTGTCATGCTCCCAATCTGTACTACTGAATGTATGTTCTGTTTGTTTGGTGTCTTCTCTCATACTTCTGGTCTCTTCTGAATATGTCTTTATCTATCTTGTTCTGCTCCTTAGGGTGCTCAGATCTAGAGGATAAGTCCAAGCATTTCTCATTTGATCTGCTGAGGAAGCGGGCATGGGGCAAGTTATAACTTGAGGAGCTAGAGAAAGCCTTCCTGTCGGTTGATCTCCTCGGGGGCTTGGGCCCACAGGGGTAAGAGGTACTTACCCCTCAATCAGCCATTTCAAGTCCTCTCTAAAACTAAGGAGAATGGAGACAATTCTTAGGAGCTGTTGTTAAGCATTCTTCATAGAGGGCACAGGGACCTGGGATCAAGCACTTCCCCGAAACCAACACTTTATATTGGGAAAGTACTAATTTCCAGAGGCTAGCCCAGCTTCAGTAGCACCTAAGATTTCGTGGTAATCATAAATGGTCATAATATAATGGGCATTCCACAAGAAAATAAATGTAGATCTTTGATATCATTTTAACAGTGTTTATAAATAAAATTTATATTAAATATAAAGTTAAAATTTAATAGCATTTTAATGTATTATATAAATGCACAATAATTTAACCATATCTAAATTATTTTTAGCCTTCAGCAAGAAAAAAATGTTTATTTGAATAAAACAAAGTTTTTTATTATGGCAGTAATTAAAACTAGCCTTTACACAGTGCCTATAATAAAAATTACATCAATCGAAGTTATATGCAAATAATTCCTTCTACTGCATGGAAAAAATTGTTTAGACCATGGTGTACAGAGACCATGCTGGGTCCTCTTCTTGGCTCATTATCTATATCCCATCCTGCTTATTATTAGATGCTTTTGTTTACCTCATACTGCACCTCTCTTTTTTTATTTTTTTTATTGTTATTTTAATCACCATACATTACATCATTAGTTTTTGATGTAGTGTTCCATGATTCATTGTTTGTGCATAACACCCAGTGCTCCATGCAGAATGTGCCCTCCTCAATACCCACCACCAGGCTAACCCATCCTCCCACCCCATCCCCTCTAGAACCCTCAGTTTTTCAGAGTCCATCGTCTCATGGTTCGTCTGCCCCTCTGATTTACCCCCCTTCATTCTTCCCCTCCTGCTATCTTCTTCTTCTTTTTTTTTTCTTAACTTATATTGCATTATTTGTTTCAAGGGTACAGATCTGAGATTCAACAGTCTTGCACAATTCACAGCGCTTACCAGAGCACATACCCTCCCCAATGTCTATCACCCAGCCACCCCATCCCTTCCCGCCTCCACTCTAGCAACCCTCAGTTTGTTTCCTGCGATTAAGAATTCCTCATATCAGTGAGGTCATATGATACATGTCTTTCTCTGACTGACTTATTTCGCTCAGCACAACACCCTCCAGTTCCATCCACATGGCTGCAAGGGCAAGATCCCAGTCCTTTCGATGGCTGCGTGCTGCAGCTCTCTTGCAGCACAGATTTGTTTCTCCATTTGTTTGTTTGTTTTCATGATTCATTGACCTCGACCTCATTTCCTTTCTTTCTTTCTTTTTTTTTTTTTTTTTTTTGCTTTGGGTTAAAGTATATCTCTGAGTTTACAGGAAACTTTACTTTTTATCAAAAAAGGGCAGGGCTATGAGTTGTGTCTAGACGCCCCTTTGTGTGACTGGGATATTTACAGAAGAATAGAAAGTATGCACAATAAAAATGATAGAAGAACAAAAAATAAGCTTTAAATGTTTACCGGAAGAGGAGCAGCATCCTTTCGTCCAACAGCTGCTCTCCCTGCCCCTTGCTCTCAAGTACATCTTTTATTCCCAGAATATCACACCTCTCCTCATTCTACCAACTTTCCTTATTATCTGTAAATCCTTCAAATATCCATTTCAAACCAGTCTACCCGACAGCACATTCTCCGTCACCACACCTCTATACCTCCAGCCTCTAAAGAGGACTGCTCAGCTGCTCAGTCTATTTGGAAGGCAATCATACACATTTTATCCTAATCACAAAGGTATGAAGACTCAGGAAACCAAAAGCTAATGAAGAAAACAGTACAGGAAGTACTGGAAATCCCACAGGACATTTCAGATTGGAGACTTCCTCAAAACTCCCTAAGCCCTGCTCCTGGACTTGCCCATGCCACTTCAAGTTCAATCACTTGGCTCTTATGTTGTCTGGATTGTCCATGTGTTTCTTCTGACTGTCTCTCTTTCTCGTCTCCATTGCCTTGATCTCTCTTTCCTCTCTCTCTTACACACCTATTTTTCATAAGCCTGCATTCATTTTGCTGACAGAGAGTTTTTCCTTTTATCTAAGAAAGAGCGACCTCTAGTCAGTATAGAAGTCCCCCTTCCCAGCAGTGCTCACACCCCAGAGTGATTAAGAGCATAGAGAGGGGAAGCTGGATATTCTGGGCCTGACTCCCCAAACTGCCTTTACTTTTTTGTATTCGGCAAGTTACTTAAATACTCTGTTTTTCAGCTTCCTCATATTTAAAGAAGAGGTGATAATAGAAGCTACCTCACAGTATGTTTGTGAGCATTAAGTAAATTACACCTGTTCGCATGTGGAATGGTCCTTGGCATATGACAGTGTCAATTGCTATCATTATTACCATTAAGAAGGCATATATACCTGAAAACAAACCATCCCTTTCTAGGATCTCCTATGTCTTTGAAACAAAACAAAAAAACAACAGGGAAATTCTCAGCTTTACGACACCTTTGAACATGGCCCAAGGTCAGGAACCAAATAGGAAAAAGCAAAGTGGTCATAATTTGAAAGCACCTGTTAAATTTAAGGTTTTGCCATAAGGGCCAAGTGAAAACTAAAAATTCCAGGTCAATCAATCCAGTACATATGGGGAACTGTCTTCAAACACCAGTTCTGTTGTGCAAAGACTATTTTTTCCTAAATGCTCAGGCACTTGATACACAGTTTTTGGATTGCAGTGTAATTTGTACTGTTCCCAAATCATCTCTGCAAATATTATCATTTATCTATTTCTGCAGTAAAATAAAAGCTTTGAAAACTATTTGCTTCACATGTGGTGTAATAATAGCTCTCACATAAATAAACAAGTTACTTTTACTTCATTATTTTGTGAGTAGTTATTTTTATTCTCACAAGTTTAGACTCTATCTTGGTAATGTGTCATGGGCAAATAAAAATGTTTCTTGTAATCTAAAAATGAAAAATAGCAACATTTTTTTTCTGAGTCTGGCTGTGTTTATTGGCAAAGAAGAGTTACAACAAAATGCTTTGGCAAGATTTCGTTAATCCATGCTGCTAGAATATGTCACACTGGAGAACAATAGCAACATGCAGAGAAAAAAAAAAAAAAAACCCATGAATTAAATACTTTTTCTTCTAAATAGGTTGGAGTATAAGACATTTTGCCAAATATTTTAATTGTGCCCTGAGATTAAAACACAAATCCAAATTCCCATCTCCATAAGCACTTGTCCATATTTGTATAAACTGTGCTGTATGGCACTGAAGTTCCTTATTATGGGGGTATTTAACCTCATACTGTTTGCCACAACTGGACAGCTGGGCCTGAAACAGAGCACCATCAAATTGGTAACATTTTGCAACACAGTAAATGTTTTTTAAATTAATGAGAGCTACAGAGGATGGGGCAGATGCTGAGACCCTTTTGCTCTACAGACATATTTCTATAGCTATGCATCATTAGTCAACTCTGTTTGGATGCTCATCTACAATACATGAGCATGATTTGTGAACCTGCATCCTCCAATCCATCCAGCATATGCTAAGTGGTTCAATGAATCATTATTCCCAACTTCAAGGTTAATAAAGAAAAAGGATTGATATTAATCTAATTAAAGCAAAATTCTAAAGAGATATACATGGTTTGTAATACATGTGTATATATGGTTGTAGATTTCATATGAGAAAATATTATGTAAGAATAGTTTTCATGGATCTCTAAGTACAAAGTTATATAGGAATATCTATATATATATATTGTTATGTATATGTAGATAGATCTGACATATACTAGCTTTAATGGCATATTGGATAAAAATTACAGTACTCTTTGACATACTCATTAGTGCATATTTTTCAAGAGGAGTAATACATTAACTAGTTGGTGGTATGTATATGAACAATACTTTTAGAAAACTAAGATGAGTTAAGAACTAGCCAGGCCCACATAACTATCTTTGTCAAACTATTCAATGTATGCTATTTGGAGAAATTGTTGTCCATAAAAAATTCTGCTATAAATTTCCTAAGTCAGTGGGAGATTGGGATTGATTGGAAATCATTTCAGTAAATTGTCTTTTAAACAGATTCAAAAAGTTCACTAGCACAAGGCTCCTGGTTAAATTGGAATAATTAGAAAACCATATGTATTTTTCGACTGGGAATAATGATCAAGTTTTGCCTAGTACAGGTATTTAGGAAATATTCCTATTTAATAATGATGGTGATAAAAATGATAAACATTTACTTAGTGCTTAGTAGTTGTTAGTCACTACTCTTTTTATTTATTTATTTATTTATTTATTTATTTATTTATTTATTTATTTATTTATTTATTTATTTATTT
>NW_023270433.1:38398307-38561010 GCF_011800145.1 Mirounga leonina | reverse complement strand
TTTATTTATTTATTTATTTATTTATTTATTTATTTATTTATTTATTTTAGAGAGAAAGAAAGAGCATGAATGGGAGGGGCAGAGGGAGAGGGAGAGAGAATCTCAAACAAACTCTGTGCTGAGTGCACAACCCTACATGGGTCTTGATCTCATGACCCTGACGTCATGACCCTGAAATCACAACCTGAGCTGAAACCAAAAGTTGGATGCTTAACCAACAGCACCACCCAGGTGCCCCACTGCTACTCTGTAAATGTATCAACATTTATAATTCTCACAGCAATTCTGTAAAACAGATCTAATTGTATTTCCCATTTTACAGTTGAAAAATATGAGGAACAGAAAGGTTAAGTAATTTGGCCAAGGCTCAATAATTACTCACTAGTGGAATGCGGGTTTAGACCCTACCAGTTTGGCTACCAGTTCTCACTCACTGCCCCTTGTGTTGTAGAGGAACAAGCAGGGGTTTTGATCCAATGACTGTTAATTATCAGAAGAGCTGTACAGTTCAGAAATACTTAACTTAGTTTGCATAATATACAAATGGATATATTATCATTAGTATCAGAAAGGATAAGAAAGCTTGAATGTGATGATCTATATGAAGAGCTATTTGTAAAACATTTATTTTGTTGTAAGTGTTTTTAATAACAAAAAAGGAAAGGACATCTCAAAGTCCTCTTAGGGCATGAGTGTATGCACGCGCACCCCTCTATGGGAAATTTGCTATTTAAATAATTCATCCTATTTTCTTATTTGAATTTTCTTTTAGCCTTCCTCCATGGCATTCAATATTATTATTCAAAAAAGTCAGTGGCTACATAATTCTCTGTAACTACTATTTATTTAACCATCATCATCTTGTAGAAAATGTAAGCCTTTTTACAATATGTGATTAAGAACACTGTAAATAAATCTTAGTCCACATTTCTTATGGAGTCCTTAAAATACATTTCTAGATGAGAAATTACTACAGAAAATGATATAAAATTGTGTGTGACCCTTGATATGTATCATAAAATTACCTCTAAAGAAAGGATGCATAAATTTATACAAGAGTATGAAAGCCCCTATCACCACTAATAATATGTTTCAAAAATGTTTTGCTAATTTAGAAGGCAAAAAAATCCAATCAATGTTTTAATTCACATTTCCTTCATTCCTACTGAGGTTGTACATATTTTCCCATATTCTTAGCTACTTTTATTTCTGTAAGAATCAATTTGCACCCTTTTATTTGTAATGCCAAATTGATTTGAACTTTTTAAAATGCCGGTGTTAACTTTTTGTTTCATGTATTTTTTTCCTGTAGGTTGTTTTTACATTTTATTTATAATTAGAATACATTTTATAATGAAAGTAATAAATTTACCTTGTAGAATTGTCAAGTGTCACTAGATCATATAAGGATACAAATGAAAGTACCCATTTTCAAATCTACCAATAACATTTTAGTCCATCCATATACAGGTTCTCTCTTTGTTCTTTTCATCACTCCTTTTGACTATACTCCACCTTGTCTTACTCACCTCTGCCCTCACTTCACATCTCTCTCCTCCTATCTCTTCCCTTTTAAACATACCTTTCTCTCTTCTTCACTCTGCCTCCCTCCCCTCATCTCCCTTCCCTCTCTCCTCTCTTTTTGGGAGAACATCTATATATTCACAAGCACATACAAAATGGGATCATTGGTGATTATACACTAGTTAACTCCTCCACCACCCACTTCCTCCCCCACTTAATAATAGGTATTATTTAGGGTCAAGACATATGGTATCACCTAATTCACTTTAGAAGTTGAGTAGTATATCACTGAACAGATGTATCATAAACTTTGTATCCAGTCTCATAATTATGGACGCTTGGACTGTTTCTATTTCATAGCTTTTATAAATCAATGCTTTTATAATCAATGCTAAAGATGAATTATCAAACATATATCTTTGTGTGTTTCCATTTTTATTTTGTCATGATTCTTAGGTAGAAAATTAAAGCTTTATGTAGCAAAGTTTGACTTCACAGATATTTCTTGTACCTAAATTTTTGTACATTTGCTGAAGCATATTATAAATTTTGAGGTGCAAAAGTCTTAAAATTCATACAGTAAATTTATTTTTCGTTTGTGATTATCTTATAAAAACAAAATTTTCTTTATATAAGCTTGGTTTTAGAACACTTATTTTAATGAAAATGGAACTAAAAAATATAAATGAAAATAAGCCTTGAATAAGAGGAAAAGGTCAATCAATGCCTATTTTCCTCAATGATATTTTGGAAAAAGCTAAAATTGATTCAAAACCATAATTCATCCAATTTAAATGGATGTTTAATTCAGCGTTAAAATAGAAAAAGCTACTTACACGTTTTTATTTTCATAAGCTATTTTAAAACTTTTCATATAGAAGTAAAACATTTTTTAAAATTAAAAAATAGCATACAAAGAAAAAAATTAATTTCACCCATAATCATGACACTCAGAGGTAATCTTCCTGGTATTTGTGTATCTCCTTCCAGATGTCTTCTTTACACATACAAACATATGCAAATAAACTACTCACACACACACATTATACATATATAATTTATTGCATACACAAACGTTATACTATACTTATTATATTATTGCATTTTGAGGGTCTTACTCTTATTAGTGTTCAATTTTGTTTTTTAAAATATATTTAAAGATTATTAAAAAAATATTTAGCAGAGGGGCGCCTGGGTGGCTCAGTTGGTTAAGCGACTTCCTTTGGCTCAGGTCCTGATCCTGGAGTCCCAGGATCGAGTCCCGCATCGGGCTCCCTGCTCGGCAGGGAGCCTGCTTCTCCCTCTGACCCTCCCCCATCTCATGCTCTCTCTCTCTATCTCATTCTCTCTCTCAAATAAATAAATAAAATCTTTAAAAAAATATTTAGCAGAAAAGTCATGATATTGTTTTGGGTCACCAATTGAAAAAATTGTCTATTTATTTATTCTAAACACAGCATGTTCAAGACATCCCTGTTGCTATATTTGTGTATACACTAACTGCATTCAAATCCCTGAAAATGAGAAATTTCACTTAGGTTCTTCAACCTGAGCATTGGGACTATGACACTGACATGACCTAAACTACTTGGACTTCAGAATATTGAAAATGGGGTTAAGTTTTATAAGACAACTGATATTATTATATTGTCAAATAATATTAAACCCCAAAACATATATTTACATCTGAATGAGGAAATACCATAAAGCAGTGAAGACATATGTTTAAGACAAATGAAAATAACCAAGAGAACTGATCAGCAGGTTGTTGTGATACATTTTATTTATATGAGCAAAGAAATTCTGATTTTGTATGTATAAAGAATGTTTCTTCAAAGACTACAGCTAGCATGAAAAGTATCAACATGATATCTGTTCTGTAACTTAAACATTCCAAATGATTCTGGAAAATAGAAAACTAAAAAGCCTCATCCCAATGAAACTGCCATTGGAGTTAGGGTCAAGGTGATAGGAAAAGTGCAGGAGAACCTCGAATAGTTGAAGTAGGAAGAACTTCAGTGTCACTAAAGGAAGAATGAAATTCAGCAGAGGCAAGAACACACTATGGCTGAAGTATCACGATTCGAGAGATATCAGAGCACGTCTATGAATTCTGCATTCTCTACAAAATATTTCTCAACATACCAACAAAGAAACTGACAGTCAAATATTCAGGAAGACAACCATATAATTTTTATCAATTATTGGATTTAAGCTAAGCATTGGGAAGTACATCATTTAATCCTGAATGACACACGGTGGCATCTTATGACAGGTTGAAAGTAGCCAGATGCAAAATAGTTACCTTTTATCATCTTAGAGGTAGAACCCAAAGAATCTTGGAAAATTTGAAGCTAGCAATGAATGGAAATGATGAACATGCAAGTAGAAAGTACTGAGGTAAACATTATGGTATCAGTAGGTACTGACATTAATGAAGCTAAGCCAGTTTTGTTCTGGGAGTCCCAGGGAAATTCAGTTACAAGTCTGCAGTAGGAAGCCTATGGTGAAGATCAAAACAGCAACTAAGGAGGGTAATAGGCAAACAATTTTGATATTTTGACCTTTGGATCAGAATGAGGTCTGGGGTGACCTACAGATATGCTAGCTTATCTCCATGATTTTTAAAGAAGAAGAGACATGCATGGTGCCTGGTGATTCTACATGGGGGTTCTTTAATCTCTTTCAGTTCTGTGTGCGGTCTGGGAAAGGGCTAGAAGGAAAGCTGCTCTCTAACTGAAAATTTCCAGAAGCCTTAGGAACAGTATGTGATGTGAGGTGTATCAAGGAGGGCACTTATGTGCAGCACTTACTTAAAACTGACTGGAGCTAAAATAATTTGTGATAATATATTATTCTGTTATCAAGCAGTTCACCAGGATAATTCGTTTTCATTTAGTATTTTAGAGTGTTTTTGAGGGTGGTTTACTTTGATTTCAAATGAATAAACAAGTAGGCCATGTTTTCTAATTACCTTATAAGATACTAAATTGTGTTAAAAATCACATATGAGGGGCGCCTGGGTGGCTCAGTCGTTAAGCGTCTGCCTTCGGCTCGGGTCATGATCCCAGGGTCCTGGGATCGGGCCCCGCGTCGGGCTCCCTGCTTGGCAGGAGGCCTGCTTCTCCCTCTCCCACTCCCCCTGCTTGTGTTCCCTCTCTCGCTGTGTCTCTCTCTGTCAAATAAATAAATAAAATCTTAAGAAAAAAATCACATATGATTTCTAAACAATGTTTAAATTGGATGAACATTTCAGTAATCCTAATTTATGTTTCATCCACTTTATGTTCCATTTTATGTATATATGATGAGAATGAAGTGAATAGTCAAAAAAAAAAGGAATCACCCTTTGTGTTTCACTTTGAATGTTGGAAATATAACAGAGAAACCATTCTAGCATAAAAAACAATATATAAATATTCTGTATCATTATTGAGATAGGCTTTTGAAACCATGGCTGATCTACTATACTTTCCTTACCATTTCATTCTAAATGTATTGGGTAATACAGAAATGCTTCCTTTCTGGATTATTTTCATTTTTCATCACTTGGGTATTTATAGCATTTGATTATCCCTTCTCTCTGCTAAATAAATTAATGCTGCTTCTAGTACTGTTCCAGATTCAGAACTTAATTAATTTTTTTTTTTTTAAATCTTAATCATCAGGGTTTGCTTAAGAGCATCTCTTGGGGGTGCCTGGCTGGCTCAGTCAGTAGAGCACAGGACTCTTAATCTTGGGGTCATGAGTTCAAGCCCCACGTGGGGTGTAGAGATTACTTAAATAAATAAAACTTTAAAAAAACAGAGTATCTTCTAAAGTTGGATTCATTCTTTTCCTAATAGGTCTTTCCCTTCTTCCCTTGGGTTGATGAACTTTTTATCCATGAATAAATTCTGAGAACTGTCAAACTAGAAATTAGCTTCTAAGTCCCTTTAATATGTAAGGATGTCATGGTCATAGGGTTTTGCTTTTTAAAATTGCTACCATTTGAAAGTAAATTCTGTGGAAAATAAAATAGGAGTGTGTGTGTGTGTGTGTGTGTGTGTGTAGTCACAAATCTTAACATTGATTCAGTAATCATATTTCTTGGAAATTATGCTATGAGAAGTTTTCAAAATATATATATTGACATTCATTATAGCATTATTTATAATAGTGGAAATGGGAAGTAACACATAATGTAAATAAGTCAGGCATTTAGCTCAATATAGGAAATAGATTAAGTCATTTGTGGTTATTTATTTAAAATAATATTATGAAGTTTCCCGTTTCTCTCAAGATTGTGAATTGACAAGGGTACCTGGATTCTCACCATAAACATGGAAAACTATAGAGACAAACATAGGCTAACAGAATTAATAACAATAAACTCACTCTAATCCACACCAGCTCAAGTGGTTTGTTAACCATTCCACTGGCTTCTCCTTGTCCCAGCAGACTCCCTTCATGTTTGGCAAGCTTGATTCTCTACCCACCCATATTCCAAGATTCAGCATAAGCCTGAAGGAAGAGATGAGCCACTGCTCTATGGTTCTGGAAAATTCCGATACCTCTCTGGAATGTAATTTTTTAATTTATTTTTTTTAAATCTCCAGCTCTTTGTTGGCTTTAACACTTATGACTTTTAATGTGTCCAGTTGCTATCTAATTTTTAAAACACAAACAGTTCTTTGGCAATTCAGTATCGTAATTGGGAGCAAAGTATCTGGAGACAAAAAGCTCTCATTTATTATAATAGTGATAACTGCTGATGATTTTTGAATACTGCTATGTGTCCAGTTCTAATCACTTTATACACAATATTTCAATTAATGCTTAAAAATAGGTAGTTGTCCCATTTTAAATCAAGAAATGTGAGAATAGAGGTTAATAACTATATAAATATCACACATCTATAAGAGACTCTTAATCTCAGGAAACAAACAGTGTTGCTAGAGTAGAGGGGGGTGGGAGGGTTGGGGTGGCTGGCTGATGGACACTGGGGAGGGTATGTGTTGTAATGAGCATTGGGTATTATGTAAGACTGATGAATCACAGACCTGTACCCCTGAAACAAATAACACATATGTTAATAAAAATAAATAAATAAATAAATATCACACATCTAGAAAGCTGTGCCACAACTGAGCTTTGAACCCAAATAGAATTTGCTCCAAACATGATGCATGGTATTGATTTTGCCTGATGTAGACAACACATAATACACTGTTATCAGCCCAGAAACTATCAAAAAATCTTATGGACAGAATCAACGGGGGCCTAGGGAGTTAGAGCTATTACTCAGTATTCATGTAGACACACACGGACTGCCTTCTGACACACCCAAGATGGGAGAACCATCTGCCTTAAGCTATAGATGATGCTGAAAGTATTTTCAGTGTGCTGAACAGCATTATATTCATGGAATCAGAAAATGGGAAAAATCAACCTTACATGCTACATTCTTTCACCCCCTGTGGCTAGACAGGTTAGGGATAGGCAGTGATGTACAACAGCTACTGAAAATTAACAACTGATTCTAGGCATTCTATAGATGATTGTTAATTTGGGAGCATTAATTAGGTATACTGATTTACATTTTAGAGATAGGTATCAGAAGAGTAGAAAAAAAATTCCACTGGATCTGAAGAGTGTTGCAGCAATTGAGAAACAGATAAAAGTTGGATAAAATTGCAGAAGATGCAAGCATCTCTTTGAGTAAAATGGATCTAATCCAAACAACAATGTTATGAGCATTAGCATGAAACAATGTAATAATACGAATGAGAGGGATCTTTAAAAAAAAAGTGTCCCAAGAGGAATAAAACTCTAAAAAGGAAAACAGAAATAAAAATATTTTTCTCTGAGGGGTGCCTGGGTGTCTCAGTTGGTTAAGCATCTGCCTTCAGCTCAGGTCATGATCCTGGGGTCCTGGCTGCTCACTCAGCTAGGAGCCTGCTTCTCCCTCTTCTTCTGCCTCCCTCCCCCCAACCCCGCTCCTATTCGCTCTCTCTCAAATAAATAAAATCTTAAGAAAAATAAAATATTTTTCTCTGAATCAATACTTTACAGTGGGCGAATGATAATTCTTTAAATTGACATTCAGATTTTCAAACTAAAATGTAGATCTTTATCTTTCTGGCATCCATTTTATCTTCTCTGAGCCAAAATCATAAAGATAAATGCAGCATATGTTAGAGATGGAAATGATCATTTTGTCAATGTCTACAATACCCTGAAGCTCAAGGAAAACTATGTTTTAGTTGTCTTTCTCATGTTGGCATAAGTTCTCAAGGGTGGGAAGGGGATATTCCTTCAAAAGTTGAAGTTTGCCTTTAATCTAAAAAAGAATTCCACATTCTTAGTTTTCTGTATGCTTGATTTAAATGCCATTACATTTTAAAATTCTTGTTTTTTGGTTTTAAGCCAACTCCAAGTTAAATCTTTTAAATTTTTCTGTTAACATTTAATTAGCTGCTGTGATGGAGCAATATATAAACATTATACATTACAAATTATACATAAGATTAGACAAATTAACCAGTATGTCAATAAATTCTCCCTTATTCAGACTTATATTCCTCTATCCCTGGTTCAGTAATCCCAAATCTTTCCAGATGTGTTCCCTCATTCCTGCCAGGACATATACATCAGGTATATTTAATCAACTCCTGTAGTGAGTAAACTATTCCTTAAAATAGCAAGAACTATACTACTCCCCACCATCAAAATATGCTATGAAGTGATTCTAGTTATTGGTCTGGAGGCAAAGACTGGAGATGGTGCCATATCTTGTAGAAGGCAAGCATCAATTTGTGAGCTTCTGGTCTCAGGTGAGGGTCTAGTAAACTCTAAGCCAGGGGTGCTCATCTCATCTACCTCTTCAAACTGTACCTTATGGCTGGAAAGTCCAGGAGAAACTGGGGTTTAAAGATCTTCAGGTTTTTCTATCAAAATATCTATATTCCAAGTCACAAAGTCACATTCTTTCTCCATTTGGGCCGCAGAATTTGGTCCTGAAGACTGACAGAGGCCTGCCTTCGTCTCTGCAAAAGCTGTGCTCCCCTTACAAAAATAACCAGCCACCTTTTCACCAGACATTCCTGAACCTGCAGAAAGAAGGTGCTATTCATACACTGCCATGGGGGTTTTCCAATTTTCCAAGGAGCCATGAATTAACAGTTGACTAGTAGGGGATTACCATTTTCTTTCCTTCCCTTCTCCTTTCTCTTCTCCCCTCCCTCCCCCTCCCTCTCCCTCTCCCTCCCTCTCTCTCTCTCTCTCTCTCTCTCTCTCTCCCTCTTTCTTGGTTTCTAAGGCTGCTAGCCAAAGCCAGGTAATACCACAGTCCTTAAAAATACCATTGCCCCATAATGTTTAAATGCCACGACCATTACAGAAGCCAGAGTTTCAAACTTCGCCGCATGGGATTCCCACCCACCACAAACAACTCTTAGTAACATATTTTACAATGAGACTTTTGATTTGTCGAGACTTTGATACTGCCCCAAGTCAGGGGTGGTTACCTTCCCACTTTATCAGCAATAGAGTCTTTATCACTGACACCAAAAGATCCAGATCCAGAATCCCATAGGGAGCCTGTGCTTCCTGTGGCCATTTTCCCCACTCTCTTAGCCTAGGCTCTCCTCCAAAAGGTAACACTTTTAAGTCAGTGGTGACTGAAACAGCAAATTGAAGGAAGAAAAGCAAAATCACAGTGTGTTATGGAGTGGGTTATCGTGGGTGAGGATGGGATATGATGGCACCTAGGACACTGTTAAGAGAACGTATCCTGCACCTTAGACCCAAAAAAGGCTATTTTTCCACTAGCTCTCATATGTCATTAATCAAGTCTTACTCTTAATAATTTCAGGTTTGTGAATGTGTCAAAGTTAGATGGTGAATTTCCATAGTTATCACAGCAGCAAAAATACAGAAAATCTCCCGAAGGAGGATGCCATCCTGTTGAAGTGACAGGACTTCAGTTCCTACCTGCAGAAAGCGGGTGGCTGTATCAATGGCTGAAACAAGCAAGCAAATAAACAAAACAAAACATACAAAAACTGCTCAGGGGACTCGAGACAGTGTACCAGAGGTACATATTTTCTGCTCCATGAATCTGCTAAGAGATTCAGGGCCTGAATTGTAATAATCTCACCTGCTTTGTTATCTATAACCTTAGCACCTTTTCATTTTCAATCAACTGTTTTGCAGCGTCATCAATTCCCTCTCTGGGTGGGTAACCAGATTCCTCAAACCTGCTAATGGCAGGAAACTGTCTTATCTTATGGAATCAGAAAACCATGGCTCCTTTAGAAGACCCAGACCCTCTGCAGCATTTTCAGATTTCAATGTTACAGGATTCTTTCTTCCTGTGGCCATTTCCTTACTCACCAGTTTGACACTGAGTGTGGTTTCCCTCCATGGCCTTGGATTTCATCTTGTGTCCTGGAATCACCTCATTTACTCACAAACCAGGGCCCACAGAGGATTTTCGCATGATTTTGGGTACATCTAATCTAACCACGGCATCATCTTGCAGTTACAGGACACGGAAATGACTGCTCTCAAAGGCAAAGGCATGAACACCTCAAATCTAATTTTCAAGTAGCTGGAATTTTTTCCTCATTAATGGTATATCCTATAATTTCTCAGGTTTCTCTTGGTTATTCCCTGACAATTTAGTGTTTGTGTCATTTCTAGGAATTCATGCTCAGGAATGTCCACTTTAAAATAGTAAATTCTAGGGGCACCTGGGTGGCTCATTCGTTAAGCATCTGCCTTCGGCTCAGGTCATGATCCCGGGGTCCTGGGATTGAGCCCCGCATTGGGCTCCCTGCTCCACGGGGAGCCTGCTTCTCCCTCTCCCATTCCCCCTGCTTGGGTTCCCTCTCTCGCTGTCTCTCTGTCAAATAAATAAATAAAATCTTTAAAAAAAATAAATTTATGTTGTCTACTCAGGAAAGACAGAGGAATATTACAACCTCCTTCAGTTTATGGACATAGTATATTGAATTTAGACTATTAAGACTACAGTGTATTTGGGATAGAGTCACAGTTACATTAAGATTTTAATGATCATATGGGCACCTGGGTGGCTCAGTCGGTTAAGCGACTGCCTTCGGCTCAGGTCATGATCCTGGAGTCCTGGGATCGAGTCCCGCATCGGGCTCCCTGCTCCACGGGAAGCCTGCTTCTCCCTCTCCCACTCCCCCTGCTTGTGTCTCTCTCGGTCAAATAAATAAAAAATCTTAAAAAAATAAATAAAAAATAAAATAAAATAGTAAATTCTACACCTGAAGCTACTATTACACGGTATGTTAACTTACTGGAATTTAAATAAAAACTTGGAAAAAAAAATTTGTTTTAAGCCACACTGACCACTCACCTCCATTTCCTATTAATAATAATTAACCTGTTACTCTTGCTTCCTTAATTAAAAAAAATAAATAAACACCTCCGGTTTTCTAGGTACTATATCAAGTGCTACAAGTAATAAATATGTTATCCCCATCTCTTCCTTGGAGGATATTACTATTGAATTAGAGGAAAAACATTATTCAAAATGAAATCATAATGTGGAAAAGAATATAGAGTGTGATGTTACTAGGCTTAAAAATGTCAAATTTTATAATTAGACTGGCACATAATTTTAAAAACTATGTCAGATTTTTTTTTTAAATGAAGAACCACTTTTTCACAAAAACAAAATCATTTGTACAATATTTTAAGGAAACAGATGGAAGAAAAACTATTTCTTTATACCAAGTATCTTGTATTGTTTTGGCTGTTTGTCATACACTGTAATACTTCATTTTTACAAAAGAATATCAAACAAGATAAGTATATTATGCATCCTGTCTTATAGATGAGGAAACAGAGATTGATATCAGATAGCCAAATTATTTAAGGCCATGCAACTATTTATTATGTGGCATCTCAGATTTTTCTTTTTACAATTAAACAATCACTAAACAATATGCTAGTTTTCTGATTTTGACTTTCTACTGTCAATTGCTGGAACTCTTAATTACATTTATATTCTATAACTACTATTTTCACTACTCCCACCAGTACTTTTTGGTTTGCTTCTCTTGTTCCTCTACCATTGCCATTGATTCTATTATTACTACTATTACTATTGCTATGAGCACTCCCACCACCCCAAACAAGCAACCTCAGCTATGTATTGAGCACTTTATGAATTTCAGGCATATGCTAAGTGTTTGGAACCCTCCCGGAATTCACATGATATTGTTGTGCAAAGTATGTATTAGTAAACATGAGTTAAATGGACCTAGGTTTGAATCCCAGTTCTGTATTGTATACTTATTGTTTTATCTTTGTAAGTTATTACTTGAAAATAATTTATACTATTATATAAGGAAATTTCCTCATGAAAATACCTATAATTTCCTCACTCAGAAATATTAATGTTAAATTGGGGCACTTGGGTGGCACAGTCCTTAAGTGTCTGCCTTCCACTCAGGTCATGATCCCAGGGTCCTGGGATGGAGGCCCGCATCGGGCTCCCTGCTCCACGGGAAGCCTGCTTCTCCCTCCCCCACTCCCCTTGCTTCTGTTCCCTCTCTTGCTGTGTCTCTCTCTGTCGAATAAATAAATAAAATTAAAAAAAAAGAAAGAAATATTAATGTTGACATTCTCATATATTTATTCATTTTTCCTAATAAGATTGTTTGTAAAAATGGGATGTTGTGAATAGATAAAGAAAATTAATGTATTTGTGCATATTTCTGGTAATTTCCTCAGGATAAATCTTAGAAACATAAATAATAGCTCAATGGTTATAAACATGTAAATGATTCTTTTTAATATTTTCACATTGCCTCATAATATGATTTTATCTAATTTCTTAGTAGTGCTTTTTTTTTTTTTTTTTATTTTATTTTATTTGACAGAGAGAGAGAGACAGCGAGAGAGGGAACACAAGCAGGGGGAGTGGGAGAGGGAGAAGCAGGCCTCCCGCCGAGCAGGGAGCCCGATGCGGGGCTCGATCCCAGGACCCTGGGATCATGACCCGAACCGAAGGCAGACGCTTAACGACTGAGCCACCCAGGTGCCCCAGTAGTGCTTTTTAAAATTATTCTTGTTCATGTTATCTTTTTTTCATATGTTATCTGATTAATCAATAACACTGTACTTTGTGGATTTTTTTATTTAGCATATCTTCATATATTAGTGAGTTTGAAAATGTTTTAGTAATGGTGGCTTGAATCTGAAAAATCTGCTTTCATATGTTGTTCACTGTTATTGGTGTATTATTGTTTTCTAGTTTTCAAGTCTTATTCTTGACTTGTGAAATTACTAGTATCTTATGACCTTGACCCTATATTTCCAATATCTTGAAGATATTTATCCTAATTTGTCCCTTTTTTCCTCATTTTATTTGAAAGTTTACTATTTCTTACGAATTTTTCATGTCAAAGTTTTGTTTTCCTTTATGATACCTTACATCGTTTTATGCTTATAACCCCTTGCCTTTTACTCTATATTTATTTTTATATATTCTTCTAGTTCTCATGAGATTTTATCATTGAAAGAACAATTCTTAGAGTTTTTGGATTTAATTTTAATTTGGTACATATTGTGAGAATTGGAATATAACATCATTGTTACTTTTAATCATTCCAAAATCACCAATTTTCCTTCTTTATATATGGTAAATACTCATATAGAGACCCAGATCACTTCTAAGATTTCTATTATTCTGTCTCCTATTTCAGGACAACTGGTATTCTTTAATAATTATTTACTGTATTTTAATCAGTTTAAATATATGATTATGCTATCCCCACTCATACGGTTTTAAACATTTTTTTAAATATTCCTAGATATCAATATTTAAAATTATCTAAAAAGTACTCATGGATGTGGCCATCACCAACTTAGTAGGGTTCCTCCTCCAATTCAATGAGCTCTAAGTTCCTATGAGGACAGACCACTGACTAACCCTGTCACTATGGGCAATTTACATAACCTTCCTAGTTCTTTTCCATCTGCGGGAGGAAGTAATGCTTAGTATTTCTTTCATGGGGTTGAATCCTAAAGAACACTAAATGAGACAGGACACTGCAGTACTTCAAACAGTGCTTGGATAATTGAAATTCAGTAACTATCACTTCTTGTGTGAGCACAGTGATAAGGAGGAGCGTCCAGCCTGCACATGCTTGCAAAGCCCTACCTTTACCGCAACTTTCATTTCCATGTCCCCTGCTGACAAATGTGATGACCATGTCAAGGTTTCTAATTTCTCAAAATCTCAACACTGGTACCCCTTACTACCTTACATTTATACATATATTCATTACTTACTCCTTGCTGATCAGAAGTTCTGCCCTTAGCTGTCATCATCTCTGCTTGTTTCCCCCTCTGTGGGAACAGACTGGAGCCTCTTCTGCAGTATTTGTCAAATGCTACCCCCCTCCCAGATTCCAATTGATTCACAGAGCCAGAACCCCCAAGTGTACATTAGCCCTTTATTCTGATTGTCTACATTTCTTTCTTATGTTTTCTCCAGAGAATTTAACGCTTATGTACCTATTGCTTCCTATTAGTCACTGAATATGCTCATTATTTCTGTAAACTCATTATATCTTTGAAAGGAAATAATATTATTATTTTCTCATCATTGCCTATCATGGAATACACAGATTACTCAATAAATACTAATAAACTGATAGAAACAAATTCCAACCCATGAAAGACGATGGAGAGATTGCACTGTGACAGATGATGATTGGTACAAAATTAAGACAACATTTCCCTTTTTTATTATGCTTTGTTGCTATCTCATAATTTCCAAAGACTATTATAGGACATTAAAATGTTTTAATTTTAAAAATAAACACTGTTTGTCAACTATACTTCAATTAAAAAAAATTATCTGAAGGATTGCAGTTTCTATGGGGAAGCAAAGACACAAGGAGCACCAAGTAAAAGTGAAGGATTTAATTATAGCTGACTTTCTTAAATGTAAATGAAAACTCTCAAAATTGATTTGTGTTGCACATCCCACATTCTGGGTGGTGTACCTAAACATTATTTGTAATTTTAAAAAGGTTTCAGGCACATAAAGGTATTCCATTGAGGCAAGGAAGAAATTAAAATAATTCAAAGAAAGATCCAAGAGAATATGTTAGGTTAAAAAGATCAGCACACTAATAACTTTTTTTTTCACATTAATGGTTTGGTATTAGTAATTTAAATACAAGAAAAATAACTATTCAAGCCACAAAAATAATTTACATCCTTTACTTATGTTCTGCATTAATAGTGTCATTTCATCATTATTGCCCTGACCATGGGTGTGAAATTAGATGAATCTTACTGTGTTTACAAGTGATAAAGAGTTATGTCTGCAAATATTATTTTATTAGGAAAAGAATAAAGAAAGAAAGAAAATGAAGTGTCCTGTGAAGGTCACTATTTACACAGATGAATTCATTTGCAAGAACACATATAACAAATCTGTTCCTTTATGCATTAACAGAGTAATTTCACAGTTGAATAAATTTATGTAATTAGCTATCATGTTTCGGCATAATAGTGCCTTTATCCATAGTTGGTGAGTGATATTTAAACTTAGAATTCAGAAAGGTAGCCTCTGAGTAACACAGTAGCAAGTGTTTCTTAATAATGGTGAAATATGTGTATAGCACATTGTGGTTTACAAGGCACTTTCACATGCATTATCTAATGTAATCTTCAAAATAATCAAGACAGTGTCTTAGGGTGGGAGTTTTCTTCCTAGTGAGCAGGTGTAGAAAATGAAGCACAGGAATATCAAGGACATCTTTTTCCAGAGTGACTTGCTACAGAGTTAAAACTAAAACACACTTCTCCTGGTTCCTAATTGTACTTTATCGAGTACTTTTCTTTTTCATCTTTGTGTCCTGGGTCTTATTAACTAAAAATATATATTTGATCTGGAAATAGGGCTCTGACTTATTTTGTCTCATAACTGGACTGAAGCCTTTTCCCCTACCTTTCTAGATCTTTATTCTGTCTTATAAACTGTCCACTGTTTTAAGTCTTATTCAACATTATTGGCTCGCATTGACTCCATTCAATAACAGTACCTAGTTAAGATAAAGTTTGATATTTTTAGTAATCTACAGTATATTGGAATTTAAATCTTATATAACCAATTTTAATTTTCTGCTTTGCCCTTAAATATCTACTTGACTGTGAGGAATATCTCTTGATGTATTTATTTTCAATATACTATTTATTTCTGTATATTGTATTTAGAAAAACTCTTCCTTATATTGTGATAAGAATATGTTCTACAATAAGAAATTTTTCTAATTGTTACAACAACCTATAACTAGTTGATAAAATTCTATCCTGAATTGAAAGTATTAATTCATCAAGAATACATTATTTTTTTAAATGACAAAATCACTGCTATTTTTTTGGCATCATCTCATTTCTTGTAAACAATAATAATGTTTAGACATAAAAGTTAAATTTCTTCCATCAGTACCATGAATATTAAAACTGAGATTATATTAAAAACATTAGCATCTCTATTTGTTATCAAGAAATGATAAACAAACCAGACTAATACTTTTCAGTGAACTATTAATAAATATTAATAGCCAAAAACATAAGATATAAGGCATGTGAAGGAACAGACAAATTGTCCAAAAATGAACTGTGTTCAGAGGGCCTGGTTATTTTTGTTGTTGGTTTAGTTTGACTTTATTTGGTTACTGATTTTTACACACAAGAATTTATTTGATTATTTTTATTTATTTTTTTTTTTTTGGTCACACAAAGGAAACTTTATTTGCAGCAAATAAGGACATCATGGGGAATAACTTCCAAAGCCATGACTCCCCAAGCAAGGGTGAATGGGTTCCTATGTAGAGTCAGACATAAGGTTGCTGGTGCGCCTTTTTTTTTTTATTAACATATAATGTATTATTTGTTTCAGGGGTACAAGTCTGTGATTCATCAGTCTTACACAATTCACAGTGCTCACCATAGCACATACCCTCCCCAATGTCCATCACCTAGCCACACCATCCTTCCCACCCCCTTCCACTCCAGATTATTTTTAATTTTAAGCAATTTATCATTAAAAATTTTATAGTCAGTAGCTCTGACTATTAAAAGTATGACTACTTTCGAAGTTTAAAATATTATTTACTTATGTATGCTTACATTAAGAACATGCTATGAAAAGATATTATACTCATCCTTTAAAACTTAAAATCTATCTTGAAAACATTAGACTAAGTTTTGAGTATACCATGGCCTTGAACAACTTGAGGTATGAAAAACTCTTCTGCCAGTAAATGTAGTAGATTCATAAACAGTTGGGGTTTTGATAAATTATCATTGAAAATTTTTCCAACTGAAAAATTAGCTTTATTTGCCTTACATTTTCACATATAGCACTATAAACCAGAAATAAGTAAAAGGGAATATTTGTATATATATTAAAACACCTCCACACTATGCAATAGAAATAGTTCTAATTTAAATCATGATAAAAATAATGATAATTAAGATTCCTTGGGATCTTTCCACATCAAAAAATAGTTACTACAATGGAAGAGTCAACCATCCTGATGTGTTTCATACTAATTAACCTTTCTTTTTCAGAAGTTTTTCTTAACAACAGCATGGAGTGTATAAACTAAAAAGAGCATTAACATATGTTTAAAGTATCTTACATAATCAAAATATTTTAGTATTAGCATAAAAGACACATAGACCAATGGAACTGATTAAATATAAACTCATTTATAGATGGACAATTAGTTTTTGACAAAGGAGACAACACTATACAATGGATAAAGGACAGTTTCTTCAATAAATGGTGTGAGGAAACTGGATGGCCATATGCCAAAGAATGAAACTCAACTTCAATCCTACACCATACAGAAAAATCAACACAAAATGGATTGAAGACTTGAACATAAGGCTTGAAAGCATAAAATTCCTAAAAGAAAATATAAGGGGTAAGCTCCTCGACATCATTCTTGGTAATGACGTCTTGGATTTGACACCAAAAGCAAAAATAAACAAGTGGGACTACATCAAACTAAAAAGTTTCTACTCACCAAAGGAAACAAGCAAAGGAATGAAAATGCAACTTATAAAATGGGAGAAAATATTTGCAAACCACATACCTGATAAGTGGTTAATATCCAAAACACACTTGGAATTAATATAACTTTTTTTTATTTTTAAAAAATTGAAAATGGGCAAAGGACCTGAATGGACATTTCTCCAAAGAAGACATACAAATGGAGAACAGGTACAGGAAAAGGTGCTCAATATCACTAATTATCAGGAAAATGCAAATCAAAACCATGATGAGGTATCACCTCATACATGTCAGGATGGCTATTATCAAAAAGACAAAAAAGATTACAAATACTGGTGAGGATTTGGAGTAAAGGGAACCCTTGTGAACTGGTATACTGTTGGTAGGAATGTAAACTGATATAGTCACTATGGAAAACAGTGCAGAGATTCCTTGAGAAATTAAAGATAAAACTACCATATGATCTGGCATTCCCACTTCTGGGTATATATCCAAAGTTAACGAAACCATTATTTCAAAGATATACCTCTGCTCCCATATTCATTGCAGCCAAATATGGAAACTACAATAGCCAAAATATGGAAACTACATAAGTGTTCATCAGTGGAGGAATGGATCAAGAAAATGTGGTGTATGTAAACAGTGAAATATTATTCAGCCTTAAAAAAAGGAAAATCCTGTCATTTGCAACAACATGGATTAAACAGGAGGGCATTATATTAAATGAAATAATTCTGACAGAAAAAGACAAATTCTTCAAGGATTCAACTGTATGTGGAATCAAAAACTAACTAACTAGTACAACTCATAGAGCAGGAAAGTGATTGCCAGGGGCAGCTGGAAGGTGGGAGAAATAGGTTGGTAAAAGGGAATAAACTTTCAGTATCACATGAATAAGATCTGAGGAATTATGCACAACATAGTGACTGTAGATAATACTATATTGTATAGCTGAAATGTGCTAAGAGAGTAGAATTTAAATGTTCTCTCTCTCTCATACACACACACATGCACACACACATGGTAAATATGTGAGGTGATGGATGTGTTAAAAAAAAAAAAAAAAGGAAAAATTTTTAAACCCTCCCCAGGAAACTTCTGATTCTCTATGCCTTCCTTAGATGGGAGTTCAATGTCTAAACTGAACTTTTTCTCTTTGTGTATCTCTGGGAAGTCATAATTGTCATCTCACACTATAATTATTGTAATCGCTATTGTTGCCAGAGCTACTAATTATTTCAGGTACATTATGCTCCAGTGCCTTAACCTTCACAGTTAGTCCATCTCATGACACAATGGATAATTTGAAAAAAAAAAAATGTATGTCATTGCACTTGCAAATTACAATGGTTCTTTTTCTACTCAACAAGGAAGCTACAAACACACTCTTCAAAAAATTAACTAACCCACTTTGAAGGTCCTGGCGCCAATGACTGTATCACTTGGGATATAGCAGAAAGTAGATGGTATACTAAAATGTATAACTGATGAGAGTTAGAGGAAGAAATTATTTACAGAGGTGTTTCCTAAACATAGGGATGGGAAAATGCTCAAGACTAAGAGCAAAATGTATTCACCAACCTGAGAGGGAAGAGCAAAGGACAACACTGTCAGAGCATGAAAAGACTATGAAGCCTAGAAAAGAAGCCACTGAATAGGAGGTGTAACCATAGAACATTGGCAATGCCAGAGGAGGAAGTAACTACCTTAATTTCTTGTTCCACAGTCACTTCTATTTTCTAATAAGCTCTATTCTTAGCAAAATCCAACCAGATATTTAAATCCCAAAATGTATAGAGCTGCAGTCCATAAAAGTCAAACTTCTAGTAGCTTAAAGAGGACAGAAAAAGTCAGAGGACGAACTTGGAGATGGAGCTTGAATAGAGAATAACCATAAAAAGAATGATGTTCCACCTCATTAGTAGTGAAGATACTGTGAATTCAACGAGACAACACAAAGAAGTAATACTAGATACCAACCAGAAGGTTAAAGATCAAAATGTCTACTGAAACCAAGTGTTGGTGAAGTTGTAAAGCAAAGAGAACTGCTGGCAAGAGAGGAAATTGTTATAAACACCTCAGTAAAGCGTTTTTGATTGTTTATTATCATTGAAAGTATCAATACTCCATGATGCATCAGTCTACCTTCTTGGTATATATCCAACAGAATGCATTCACAAGGTAACCAGAAGACATCTATGGAAATATTCATAGCAGCACTGTTTTTAATAACTAAAAAAAGGAGCTATTCATATGTATATCAAGAGTAGGATGAATATTATACCTCAGTAAAGCTACAAAAAAAGAGTGGATAACTAAATTGTGATTTATTCAATTAACAAAGCAGCAAAGATCAATGAAAAGGAAGGGAATGTACCTACATACAACAACGTGGGTAAGTCTTACAAATGTAATAAGAGAATGAAATGTGCATGAAAGAACATGATGGCTGATTTTGTTATGTAAAATTTTTATAAATAGAAAACTGATTTGGAGTAGTTTAAGGATTTATTCTTATACAGTAAATCTAGTAATAGAAAGCAAGGAAATGATTATCCTAGCAATCAAGATAGTGAGTACATTTTGGAGAAGGTGGAAGTTATAGCAATCAGAATGTTACATGTGGACCTTTTGGATTTCTGGCAATATTCCATTTTTTTTTTACTTATTTGGTAGCATATTGCCATTCACCTTGTGATTAAAAAATATTGAGCATGGCAAAAAAAGTCTTACAAAATACAATTATATTTACCATTTGAAATGGATTTTAAGATGCATAGAGGAAAGCCAAAATGAAGATTTTCTCATCCATGTGATCCACACTTTAGTGACCACTTCTGCTTTCAGTGTTTTACCTGCACAGCCAATGAACAAATGATGCCAATGGTCTACCTCAAAAGTTCTTAGTATCAGGTGGCAGTGTGATGTTTGGAAGAACAGATTTGGGAGGTAGAAGATCTGATTTCCATCACCAGTCTTTTTACATTAGTTAACCAACATTAGTTGGTAACAGGCAGTTTACTTAAGACAAATGGATCTTTCACTTCTTTGCAAAGTGGGGATAAAGACAACTAACTTCCAGAGAAGCTGGGATGACTAGGTGGGACCATCTACTTGTAAAGTAGCAGGTGAAATACATTGTGAACAATCCTTGACTCCAAAATGGTGATCAAAAGTTGGAAACCAAATTCAGTAATACATTCCTTATGCAATTCTCTAAATCTGGTAAGGGATTCTTCCTCCCTGTCCTCCTGTGGTAACCGACCTCTTTCTCAGGAATATGTTACCTATGACAGTAGGACCTTCCCTGGTCCTCACGCCTGAACCAACAGCTCCCATTCCAGTACTCTCAGCCCATGCTTAGCTCTCTGCTTGATCCCTTCTCTAACACTGCCTCAGGTTTATTTTACTTTGAGTTTCTCTATTAAAAATCTTAAGGTCAGAGAACATGTCTCATCTATTTCTACGTCTCCTAGAGAGTGTTTTCTCACTTAAATAATAGGCGCCCAAAGAGCGAGACTTCCTGGAAGAATACATGGATGATGGCCCCCCAAAAGCTCTCCTAGTGTTTTGAAAGAGGGAAATGAGATAACAACATAGATTTAAAAAAAAAAAAAAAAACTTGATTAAACATATACATGCCATCCCTGGTCAGACCAGAAAGATGTAATCCTCACACAGATGGGATTTTTATCTTCTTCCTTGCCTGCTGTTCACCCAGATTATATTTTATTTTCAGAAATTAAATACTCCCAGAATCAAGAGATTTGGAGAATCAGATCCATGGGGGAGGGGGGATCAAAACAAAAGGAAAGAACCTCTACTGCCTTATGTGGAGATAGATGTAAAATCTATCTTCTCTGAAGACAAGAATTTTTTTTAACCAATTCCAAAGTACAGAATTAGAAATGTAAAATTCATGCTTTTGATCTTACATCTCCATTTCTATATTGTCAGGTAAAGGTTTGGGGCTGTTCGAGAATACTCATGGACTTAGAGACAAAAAACAGTTTTAAAAAGAGCCTTGGAAGCAGAGGTTAAGGACAGACTTTGACACTTAAAAAGACAGAGGAGAGGTCAATGCATTCAATTATATATTCTATCTGTATATCTGTTTTCTTGTTATACAGAGAAATTTAAATTTATTTCTTCTCTCATCTAACGCTGGATCTCTTCCACCCTTAGTAATTTAAAAATAAATAAATAAATAAAGCCTCTCTACATTTGCTTCTTTTTATATCAAATGTGAATGTGTAATTTAATGAAGCTTTAAGATCATCTGGATCTCATCCTGTTTTAATTTTATTTAATAGCAGTGATTTGTCAGACAATTAGGCTGTACAAGGCCAGTGAAGAACTACAGTAAAGTATGGTTTATATAGATATAATACATAGATAAATGTATAGATAGATAATAAAAAAGTTTTTTTATCATGTTTTCCTTGGTACAAATTGATGTATTATTTTTTTAAATCTATTTGCACAGTTATTTCTCTTCAAAAAACCTCACAGAATATTTTAAGTATATCATTTCTCACCAAGTGTAATAGCTCTAATTATGTAGTCAATTTTGTAATGGAAAAAGATATGATACATAGTGGGAACTGTTTCTTGTCACAACATTAAGGTATAATGAGACTTTTCTAGCTAAATTCAACATAATTAAACTAACTGATAGCAATTAATTATTTTCCATTAATAAGAAAAGAGCCATGGGCCTTTTCAGTTATGGGAATGCTTACACTCCCATGAAGTTATGTTTTTTCCTTGTTTGAGAAAATAATGAAGGATGAAGGCACGATTAGTATGTAATAATAAAAAATAAATAGTTATTGAGCGATACTTTAGTTAGAACACGAGGAAGTTGACATGATACCTAGAATTCCTTATAAAGGATTTGTCAAGATCATTGTTTTCTTTCACCCAACAGAGTTTGCTCATTAATGATGTTGTTCATTAATGATTTATTATTATCTTGTTACTATCATCACAAGATAATAAGTGCTGATGTGCTTAAATTTGATCAATTTCACTTACAGAGGACAAACTTAAAATTAAGTTAAATGAAGCAGCAGATATTAAAGCAGGTAAACTCATAGATTTCAGCATTTTTTCCAATTTACAATATGCATTTTAAAGCATTCTACAGAGAAGAAATGATGATTCATGGTAAATATTCCTTAAAGCAAAGCCTGGGACTGATGGTAGAACCATGTTATTATTTATCTTGTTTATATCACCATTGTATTTCCATACCAATTTTGCTATTTTTCCCTATCAAAAATTTTCTTTTTGCTTTTTTTTTTGGTATCTGATAATCTGCCTTCTTTAGTATTTTTCTAGAAATAAAAATTTGCATCTTCAGGAGAGCAACAGGTTAATGGCTTTCCATAACACAGGACTGAAGCACATTCTGCTTCATTTGTGGAAGGCTGATCAAAAGTCATTTTTATTTTGATAGCTGATTTCCTCTGTACACAGGATTTTAATTGTGAGATTTTAGTAACTGGTAGAAATGTAGTAATACAATGTAATAATCACAACTCCAGGTAAGTTATTACTATGTTTCTCCATTGCCGTATTTGTAGAATAAAAAAATGTTTACAATATTGCCTGGTATATCACAGTAGTTGTGCCTAATGGAGTTAAACTACAATGATCATCATTACATAACATAGATCCTCTTCATACATACATACATAGATGTAAGCATGAGCATTCATAGATGTCAAACCAAATGCAACTCATTAAGACCTCAAAATATTGTGTCTTCTTTAAAGATACATTATGAGTACAGTTAAGAATTTTATACTTTTTTATTATAGCATGTCTCCATATGGAAAGATAGCAGAATCTCAAAATGCCATTGTGTGAGAAAGCAGAATAAAGCAGTCCTGATTATGTAGTCTTATTTTAGCTGGAATTTTTGTTGACCCCTCAAATCCACCCATCAAACCCACCTTCCTTACTTTTATAAGGAAAAAAATTAAAAATATACAAAGATATGGGTACATAATCATTCACTGCAGCATTGTTTATAACACTAAAAATTTGAGAAACAACCAATCCATTCCATAGTAGCTTGTTAAATAAATTCAGGTGCATCCATCCATTTACTGTTGTAATCATTAAAAACTCTTGAGAAGGAAAGGTCATGTTATTGACTTAAAATAACCAGATACACAGCCATATATCTGCATTTGATAGATCTCTCTCTCTTTCACATACACGCACATACACACACACAAATGCACATAAATGTTTTGAGTCATCTATAAAAAGCATGTTTAGAAGAGTTTCCAATATAATGAAAAGAGAAGTTATATTTAAAGATGCAATTTCAAGTGATTTTCAACATTTTTCTGTTTAATTTGAATATTATTTTCTAAATGAGCCCACTTCATTTTGATGATCACAGTAAAAAGATTTAATTATTTAGAGGCAGAATAGAAGATTCTGCAAAAGAGCAATTAGCATCTGACCAGGGGGAAAAAATGCAAAAAAAATGACAAACAAATTGATGTCTTAAAACATGGTCACAAAACTGAAGGAATCCTTACAGTTCAGAGTGAACCACATTTTAAAGTAGAAATGCATCCAAAGACCCCCATATATGGAAAATATCAATAATTAAAAATTTGAAAATATATGAGGAGAAGATGTCAGGTCAGGAAACCAGAATGCTATTTCAATTTACAAATAAGTAAGTACTTAGGAAAGATACATAAAGCATAAATGTAATTTCCAAAGTATATGGTTTAGCTAAGAATTCCAAAAAAAAAAAAATTAGAGATAGCAATATGGAATGGAAAGCAAGAGATTTTCTGTGAGAAGAAAAGGAGGTAGATTTTAATACAGTAGAAACTAGGCAATGCAAATTCTTTTCTGGACTTTGATGGGTAGGGAAATTTGGAGATAAGATGGAAGCATTCTGTCAGAGGTCCTAATATTGTCAAAGTCAACTCAACATAGATAAACATGGAGTTTGGTTATATAAGGTGACTAGTTTAACTAGAGTTGAAAATATATGTTGGGCAATAGTGGAAATGAGATTGGAAATTTAAGATGGGTAAATTTGAAGAAAACTTGAAAAATATAGTTCAAGCTTAATTTGGTAAACAATAATATCAGAGTATCACAGTGTGTGAATGCTGAATAGGATATCAGACATTCACTCCAATTCTCTGTAATGTTTAATGAGAAAACTGGTACTCTTAAAGGTTTCAATGGCTGGATCATAAGGATGGTATCAAGATCTAAAATCATATTCTCACCTGTAACAGAAATGGTGGGATCTTGTAATGATAAATTCTTTGGGGGACAGTAATCTCTAACTATACTAAGGAAATATTAGCAAGAGTAATGGAAGTAAAAATGAACTGAAAAGATCCAAGAGCACTTCCAAAGGTAGGTGTAAACATAAATATTGAATATATCACTTGGAAATGAGAGTGAGGGGTGAGTCCTAAAGAATTTTCAAATGAAGATGTGATTGTAAGAATTAAAAAATGAAGAAAGAGCCATCAATTCTAGGTTTCTGATCTAGAAGACTTTGATACAACTAGTCATACTCAAAGCTAAATTGCTGACAGCAATAACGTATGTATGGGGGAACTAATGTACAGACTAGTTATTATGAGGAAATAATCATCCAATTTAACTCTTTAGAGACATATATCAAAATAGTGTGATTTCACACTGTTTCCGCAGGTTTCTTTAAAAAAAAAAAAAAGTTGTTTTCCAGAAAATCTTGAACCATACACATAATCACCAAGAGGATATTGGGCTTCAAGGAACACATTTCCAAACATGCAGTTTACTTGTTTGTTTCTTAAATTAGTCATGTTTCTAGGGAACAAAGATTAAATAAAATGACAATTATTATGTCATTGGGCTTTTCATCCCAAAGTGGAGACCAAAGTCCAAACTGGAATATTCAGAAGATATCAATGAATGAATCAAACAATCTCAATCTCTCTCTCTCCCTCTCTTCACCTTCTACTCTTCTCCTCTCCTTCCCCGTCCCTCATTCCCTTCCACCCTCCTGCCCCTTTTTTATACAAACACACTGATACCAGAAGTTGTTAGAAAAAGTAAAAATATTACACTGTAAGTAAATATCGGCTTGACACATTATAGTTATGTAAGTTACAACTACAACGTATGAAATTCAAATTGCCAGTGTGCTCTGGCTTTTGCCCTTTATTTTCCTCTTCATCAACTTAATTCATCCTTGCTCCTCTAAATACCTAAGACAAAATTATCTATTTAGTTTCATCTACCTTCATCTCTGGGGAAATCAAGTCTCTGGTTTCAGGAGGTCTTGCCCTTTTGTTCAGGCTAGCCGACATCCAAAACAGCCTTTGACACTGCTCAACGCCATCTCTTATCAGCATTTCTCATGACAAATCTCTCCTTTTCTGGCTTTGTTGTATCCTTCACCATTTCTCTTAAAACATTTATAACTGATTTATTTCTCCTTTTTCAGACAAAATTCTATTTAATTAAGAACAATTGCATTGCCTTCTTTGGTCACAGAGCAATGGTACATGTATGAGGGCATCTATGGAAGCTACAGGCATTTGAATTGTTAGGTATAATTTGAAAGTTGTACAATAAAGAGATCAGAAGAGGAAGCAAGAAGGCAATGAATAATCTATCAATGAAATACCTTCAAAGAAATACTCAAATCATTTAAAATGTGTGGAACATATAAATATGTTATAACTCAGAACACGTACCCACAGTTGTTAAACTTTGCATTTTAATTCACTGAGAAATACTCTATCAGTTATATATTTTTACTCTGAAAGAAGTCATTAGTAATATCAACTCATCATGTGGAAATATAAAATGGAATGTATAGTGACTTTTACAGGCCCAATAAAAAGTCATCCATAAATAATTATAAAAATTGCAATGGATAAAAAAATAAATAGAATAATGTTCAATTCTCTAATTAGCAGAATACCAGAACAAAGTAAGATATTAACATGTAAATCATCTATTTGGAGAGTAAAATATACATGAGGTCAAACTATAATTTGATGCATAAAATACTAATTTTTCTTCCAGAAGTCACTGAAGTAATATCCATAAATTCTCAATTTTTAAACAAATTTTTTATCAGTAGATAATATATGTCAGTACTTATCTACATTGTTGATTAAAATTGAACAGGATAAGCCAAAGGAAAAATCCTTCCATTTGACAATAACTGATCATTTATGCAATTGTTTCTGGATAATAGAGTTCCAGCAAAACTTTTAAAAATTGCACATACCTATATCATATATCTCATTTTTCAATATCATTTTCAAAGATAAAGTAAGAAACTAAGAGAGTATTTTGCTAAAATATAGAAACCCTATCTTTTGGGTATTAGTCCTGCTGGAAATCATGTAATTATGGTATTACTTATACCTGGTGGTAAAAATTGTACAGGTATACTATGCTTCTTCCTGCTCTGTCCAGTTACAAAGTGGGACTAATGACTCATTCTGTTAAATGGGCTATGGGTAGAGAGGTCACGTGTCTATTCCATATCAAAGCATTAAAGGGTCAGCATGATGCCTGCACAGTGCCTTCCCTTGGTGCAGCACTTAGCAAGATGCATATCCCAGACAGTGATGTCATTAGATGCTGAAGCTTCTTTTGGAAGTCAGCCTGGATCCCTGAGTGACAGTGTGGAGCAAGGAACTCCTGGAATCATGTCGATACATTTTTGCTGTGTCAAGCCACTGAGATTTGGGGATTGTTTTTTGTTACGAAGTATCCTAGCCTAAGAAATATGTACTTAAGTATTACTACTTTCTACATACTACATACCAGGTACTCTTATTTATTAATCTGTGTTAAGATTTCTCCAGAGTGTATGTCAATCTTACCTACAGCTGTCTTTTCTAATTATTTGTGGGTTTTTTTCAATTATTTAAATTTGTAGAGTCAAAATAATTTTCCTATTTTTACTTCCCTATCCTGCCATAACATAGAACAGAAATTTCAGTTGTATGAAAATCTTTATCTAAAAACTTCTGAATCCAAAACAGCCATGAAGTTATATGAAAGCAGAGTTGCCATTTTATGGATTGTTGGGGTTAAACTGGGCCAAGTTCTATATAAGAGGTGTAGTAGAGCAGACGAGTTAGTCACAGCGGTAGAGAGAAAGATCGTTCTATGTGATTTCTTGGAAGGTTTTATAATGTAAATGGTGTAAAAAGATATTTATATTTAGACCGCTTGAATTTCTGTAATATGGACATGTTTTATTTTTAAAATATATATTCTTTATTTCCAGTATTTTGAATAAAATGAACAAATTTACTAAAAAATGGTCCCAGAGATATTGACAGAAGAGATGTGAATAACCTCAAACCTGTGAGCAATGTTCAACTCACCAGAAACAAAATAAATAAAAATTAAAACAGCAATGAGATACATATTTGACTATCATATTGGCAAACACTGAAAGAGTTAGAGAAAACAGAGTTGGCATGGTATGAGGAAGCTAACTATTTAAAGATAGCTTTTTGGAATGAAGAGTGGTGCAGATTTTCCTTCAATTTATGTCAAAATACAGCAAATATTTTCCAGAAAGTTCTAATTATAATGGAAATAAATGGAAGCAGCTATAAAGTCCAAAGTAAGAGATTCAAATAATAATAATAAGAAGAAGAGGAATTCATATGGAATACATATTAAAGGATTCAAAATACATTTAAAAACAAAATTTATTCATTTTTAATAAATATTTATTCATCCTCTATTTCTTATAAGTGTGTCACAGACATTCTGGTCACTGACGGTGTAGTGGTGAATAGACACATACCTGTTCAAACGTAAAGCATAAATTCAAACAGTGATCAAGTAATGCAAATGGAAATCTTGATGATGTGACAGGGAATCACGGGGAGACAGAGAGGCCAGTGAGGTAAAGCTTTGCTGACAAGGTGCCATTTAACTTCAGATCTAAAAGACAAGAAAGAGCCTGACATAGTCGAAGGAAAGGTCATCTGGACAAATAAAAGCAGCAGCTCTGCAAAGGAAATGAGCTTGGTGTTCAAAGAACAGAAAGCAAGCACAGGTTTGAGCCTCATGGGTCATGGCAAGAGTCCTGGGGAACAAATTCCAAGGTAAATAACCAAATCAAGGTACTTGAAGGCCATGGTAAGAAGAATGGACTTATTTTCAGGTGATAGAATTAAGAGCCAGAGGATTTTCACCAAGGGAAGTGTTGTAGATGTGTTGGCATTTTAGAGATCATTTTGGCAGCTGTACTGGAAATGAACTGTAGAGGGAGCTAGACAGAGCAGTTCAACCAGGACAGTGAATGCGGTAGTACTAAGAAATCAAAATGGTTTGGGCCAGGACAGCAGCTGTGAAAATGGAAGGAAGTGAAATAACTCAATATACATGGTTGCTCCAGTCTTAGATACAGGATTTGGTGGAAGGGAGGATTCTGCATGTTTTGGATAGAGCCACTGAGGGTGTTCTTTGTCACAATGGGAAGACTTGGGGAAGAATACACTAGGGGTCTGTAGAGGCGAGAAATCATGAGTCCTAACTTGGTCATTCTGAATATAAGCTGAAATTGTTAAGTAGGCTACGATATAAATAAAGTTGGGGTTCAGTGGATTGGTCACAGAATATGTTTGGGAGCCCTCTGCACAGAAATGATTTTATCAGCCAAAATAATAAATGAGAACACTAAAGGGACAGTGTAGAAAGAGAAACCTTTTGGAAGTTTCCTAAAGTCCCCTTTAAAATCTAAGCCCCTTAATATTCACCAGAATGCAATTATGTTTTTTTCTCTTTCCAGAAAAATATGAAATTGAAGCTGTTAATAAGTTATAAGTAATCCTCTAGTACCACGTTTCATATAAAGACTGTTAACCAATATTTCTGTTTTTCTTTTTTTAATAAGTAATTTAGAAATGAAGACTTACTTCGCTTTCTATTAGAGTAGAAAAAATCTAAAAGAAATTTTTTTAGGTTTTGTTTTTGGGTTTTTGTTTTTGTTTTTTTCCAAACACTATGGGCACAAAGCTATTTTTTTCCCCTAAGACTAACCTGACTATACCATGGATGACACTCCCTCTGTGAGCAGTCACCCTGTTTTTTATTTTATTTGAAAAACTGGATGGTAGCACTCATTTGGATGCACAGAACATGTGAATTTCCTTTCTGTCTGAAGTATTATCAGTAGCCATTCTTCAAAAATTTCATGATCCTATTGACTACTTTCCTTAATGAGAACACAGACATGAAAAGCACTGATGTGTGTTTTGTTTTTTTAAGAGCGAGAGAGAGTGAGGGAACACACAAGTGGGCGGGGAAGTGCAGACCGAGAGAGAGAATCTTGAGCATGCTCCACACCAAGCACAGAACCAGGACGCAGGGCTCGATCTCACGACACTCAGACCATGACCTGAGCCAACATCAAGAGTCTGACGCTTAACCTACTGATCCACCAGGCACCTCAACACTGCTGTGTTTTGAGAAAAAAAACAATCTTGCTTTGCTGAGGGAAATTTAGAAAACTCTGTGGAGGGGTCACAGTGCCTCAGACCTGACTCTGTTGTCTCCCTGTGTCTCCCTTCAAACTGCCTCCAGGCTCTGCCTCTGCAGAACACACGGATTTTACTTTTTTTTTTCTTTCTATATTCCGGTTAAATTATTGGGTTGTAATAAAATCCTCTGGGAAAAAAAAAATCTTATCATTAAAAAACTTATGTAAGTGAGGATATCACCAAGGCAAATTGAATATGAGCTGATACCACAGTCAAAAAGGACTTTGAGAGTGAATGTGTTTAGTTGGTTTCTTGCTATTTTGTATTGTGTGTGTGTGTGTATTTGTCCTAATTTCTTAAACTCATTGTCTTTTATGCCTGAGATTTCTAGAGAAGAAAAAACAATGGCTTCATTGTAGAGACTGCCCTGGGAGGAAAAGGACTTCATCTTTTTCGTTGCCATTATTACATGTAAATTTAGTGTCCGATATAGAGAAAAATAAGTGAAATTACAGAAAGAATAAAAGAAACAAAAACTATACTTTTAATTTAATAGAGTTTGAAAATGAAATCCTATTTATTTTTACTGAACATATCAACATGGAGATAAGCAAAACTCTATTTTCAAAAAGACACGGTATCCTTATAAGGAGAACTCTGAGAACATAACCTACTCATTCTCTTCCTTCTTATGTTTCAAAGGACTTGAATTCCTCTGTTTAGTTCCGTTTAGGCGGCACATAGAGCTGTAAGCATTATCGGTTGCCACTGGAACAAACTTTAAAAGAAGCAAGCTAGAAATATCATTGATTATCTTGTCCAGACAGTAAATTCTAAAATCACTTTGTGTATTCACTCAGTCAGTAAATTCTAAAATCACTTTGTGTATTCACTCAGTATACTGTATCCTGGAATTTATAATTATGCATCTTCAAGTGTTAGATTCCCATTGTTCTAGAATATAAACGTAATTTTTCATTATTTTGTAATGGACACCAAAACATACTCATCATCCTAAAGCCCAGCCTTTCTTCTTTAAGAAGATACTGCTGAATGAAGCCAGCTACCTCAACCTCTGTTCAAGTTTACATAAAACACTGGAAGATGAACATAAGTAACCATGTGAATCTCAGGGGTGGGGGGGCTGAGCCTCTGTTATGAAATATGCCCTCTCCAGTTGTCTGGATATGATTCCGTGCTTCCCTTCCACTCCATTGCCTGGCAGGACTATTCAAGGAAGTCTGAATTGCTGCCTAAGTGTCATGCTAGAAATTCCACAATCAATGCACTCACCAGGATGGACACCTGACATTCAGTGGTAGAAAGGAGCAATAATAACATTTTAGAGGCTGCTTCTTGAAAGACAGTTCTGAACAGGCACATAAAAGATGTATTCCCCTATGATCCCTGGAAGAAAACTGTTGGCTTAGGTATCTATCTCATGATGCCTCTCCCATATATTGAGAAGTTGCTAGAGATTAAGACCTATCCGAAGGAGGATAGGAAAGAGATGTTTTGCAAATTTCAATTCTTATCCAGATTGCAATCTCCTTAATTACAAGTGAGCAGGCCATCTCCAAAAGACCCCTCAGAGTGTTTCAATCACCGAAACTCATACCCAGGAAAATGACAAAGTATAATTCTTTTACTCTCGTGGTCAAAAATCTGAAACTTCAAAAGTCTGTCAGTGGATCAACTTGTATCCCCTCTAAAAATCTTTTAGCAAGTCAGAACATTGAGATGATTATGCTCTACTGTCACAAAATTTTAAAATGATGTTACTGGTGCAAATGAACTCTAGTTTATGATAGCACCCTTTGCGTAAAGCACGGGGAAGATTATAATCTTTCTGGTATCTTCCATTATTACCTGGGTTTTAATAGACCTGCTGCTTATTGATTTCTCTACCTAAGTAATCATTCTTGAATTGATGCATAATGCTGCTTGTGCTAAATAATTGATAGCATGGAGATTTATGGGGAAAGCTATGACAAGCCAGAGGATGTGGCAGAAAGAGGCTTGGCAGTATAGCAATAAATGTAGTCAGAAGAGGCCGGTGCTGTCAGGATGGGAATATCGTATGATTAATTGCTCTATTACTTCCCCTTGGTCTACAGAACAGCAAGAGGGGAATAAAAAGGGAGTAGAAAATAAAGCAGCTTGTTCAATGTAGCTTCCTTATATTTATTCATTGGAGTAGAGGGTGAGAGGAGAGTGTCTTAGTTTCTATTATATCTTTATTTACCAAAGGCAGAGTCAGGAACTGATCTTGTTGAAGTTTTATAGAAAAGCATTGTTATTCCATAATTAGAGATTCATTAATGTTACAAGACTATTCATAAAGAATGTCCATTTCCAATGAATAGCCATCATTTTGAATGTGGGTTACTGAGGGAAAACAGTAATACCAAAATTGTTAGTACAGTGGCCATGAATTGATCAGAGAACAGTTATAGTGCTCAGATGAGGTTTTATGTTTAAAATATGTGTTGGTTTTGTTTCCATGTATTGATGAAAAATTATACTGAAATTTGCTGTATTTATGTATGGGTGTGTGATTATAAAGGTATACTCTAACTTCGTTATATACACACATTCATGACTTTAACAGAGAGAAAGAAAAATCAGTTTTACATTATAACATATAATTTCAATATCATGAGTTTTCCAGATTTATCCTTTTTATGTAATGATATAATAATTAATCAGATTTGTACTGAAATTAAGAAAAATAAAATTTAAAAAAACTTTTCTATTGTAATCTCGTTTCTCAGAAAGTCAATTCTAAATTTTAATTCAATTTTTATCAGGGTTATCAAGAGTCCAGAACTCTTTGCCAGAGGGTGAGGCTTGGCTATATGTACACCATGCAGAACAGACAGAAGGATATACATTAAAGCCACGTGCAGATTTTACAACACTCACTGCCGACATGAGAACTTGGTACCTTGGTTCTGATAGAGTGGGTAGGGGGGGTTGGAGCTTCATATATGCCTTCTGTAGTTGTTTGTTTTGTTTGTTGTTGTTGTTGTTGTTGTTTGGTTTCCCTAGCCACCATCTTATAATGTGTGCAAATTTGACCACCTAAACTACTCCCAGTCACTTCACTGTTCACAGACTCATCTTTTAAGCAGAGTATATTACAAGAGAAAACAGCACAGCTCATCCCTTTAGTACAGTGCAACCTATAAATGTGGACCATTTTCTCCTATTCATCGAATAGCATAAATTTCTGATATTATTTCTTTCATCCATCTCCTGCCAATCTTATAAATTTTTACCTATATATTTAGAAAATAAATCTGTGAAATGGTTGCCTACCCATAAATTTAAACAAGAGCAGTGGTTTTGAACACTTTAATATGGTATGATTGGTTTTTTTCTCATTTAGGTTTAATATAATGGGGGACCCCAGACACTGGGAACAGGGATTTGTTAAAAATATATGTGAACATTTTGTTCTTAATACTATTTGAACCTGTGAGACAAATGCTAAATATAATTAGCTCTACTGAAAAAAAAAAAAAAAGAATACTTACATAAAATAATTAATAATTTAGCCAATTTGACTTATCCTTCCAGTATCCATTCTAAATCTCATACTGGATCCTTTTCCAAAATTACTATTAATTACAGAAAAGGAATACTTTGTTAAATAATATTGGAAATATATTAGTTTACTAGCTTATTAGTTTACTAGTATACTTAGGACGTAATAGCCAAGGCCCATAATAGGTGCTATGGAGAAGAGACAGCTATACTTTATTATCACAAAACAGCCAGATGTTATTTTATTTTTGAAAGAAAGATAAAGAGAGTGCACGGGGTAGGGACAGAGGGAGAGGGAGAATCATAAGCAGGCTCCATGCCTAGCGTAGAGCCTGACATGGGGCTCAATCTCACATCCCTGAGATCATGACCCGAGCCAAAATCAAAAGTTGGACGCTTACTTGACTGAGCTACCAAGGTGCCCCAGCCACATGTTATTTTTAAACATAAATCAGATTGTCTTTTCTTTCTTTTACAATATTTTAAAGATTTTATTTATTTGAGAGAGAGAGAGAGCACTCAAGCGAGAGAGAAAGAGAGAGAGCATGCATGAGCTGGGGGGAGCAACAGAGGGAGGCAGAGAAGCAGACTCCCCACTGAGCAAGGAGCCTGATGCAGGGCTCAATCCCAGGACCCTGGGATCATGACCTGAGCCAAAGGCAGACACTTAACCTACTGAGCCACCCAGGTGCCCCAGATTTTTTCTTTCCTTAAAGCCCTCAGTTGGCTCTTCAATTGATCTAAAGTGAGTAAGTCAGAGCAAATCAGACACTAAATAAGCTAATAAATCTGGACCCTAACTAACTCTCTATACTCATGGAATACTACTTTCCCCTTAGCTTTTTTGGATCCAGTTCATTTATTTACCTTCTTTCTGTTCTTCCACTTTGGGCATTTACATTGTCTTTGCCTTTACCAGAAAGGATCTGCCCACGTTGCAACATGATCTCCATTTGTTACTAGTCCCAACTTAAATGTTCCTTCCTTAAGAAGAGCTTCTCTTACACACAGTCTGTGAGCAACTGTCTATTCTATCACTGCTTTATGGCGTTTCACAGTATATACCAGTGTCTGAAAGTATCACTTTTGCTTATTTATTTGTCGTGTATTTTTCTCTCCCATCATTTAGCTCTTGTGGTAAGCAGAAAAATGGCCCTCCAAAGATATCTACATCCCAAGCCCTGAATCCTGTAAATATGTTACCTAATATGACAAAAGGAACTTTCCAGATGTAATTAAAATTAAGGACCTTGAGACGAGGAGTTTATCCTGGATTATTCAGGCAGGCTCAATTTAATCATAATGATATGAATCCTTAAAAATGGAGGACCTCTCCTGGCCGTAGTCAGTCAGAGGGAGATAGGATTATAGCAAAGAAGCCTGGAAGAATGCAACATTGCTCATCATGAAGATGGAGAAAATGAGTCACAAGCCAAGGAAAGTGGGAGTCCTCCAGAAGATGGAAAATGCAAGGAAACAGAGTGTCTTCTAGAACTATCAGAAAGATGTGGAGTCCTGCCAATACCTTGGTTTTAGCTCAGAGAGCCATGTTGGACTTCTGACCTACAGAACTGTAAGATGTGTGTGTGTGTTAAGTTACCAAGGTCATGGTAATTTGTTAGCAACAAAAAACTAATACAATGATAAAATCCTTAGGATCAGAAACTTCATCCATCTGATTCACTCTGGCCAGAGCCCAGAGGTGTGCCTGGCACATAGATAGAGCTCAATAAGTAGTTGTTAAATACATAAATATATGTAGTGATTAACTAGGAATAAATCTTTCCTTAAAGGTACATAATTGATAAGATATTTGTTTTTTTATACAACTAATATTTTATTAGGTAATTTCTATTCTCCATTTTTCTCTAGACATCATATATTACATGAAAGTCATATAATTCCTATACCAAACAGAGTCAATTATCACTAAAGATAACCCCTTCTTCCCTAGTGCAATGAATGGCTAATAAAGGCTCCCTCCCTCCCCAAGCATTTGCTAAAGTGGAATAATAAGCACCATATACCCACCTCCCAACCTCAATAGTTATCAAGTTGAGATACTCATGAGAAATATTCATGATCAATCTTATTTTCTCTCATTCCCTTACATTTCCCTCTTTTCATATTATTTTGAAGCAAATCTAAGAACTCATATAATTTCAACAGCAAATATCTCAGTTTATAGCTTTTTTTAAAAGACTTTATTTGAGAGAGAGAGGGAGCATGAACAGAGGGAGGGGTAGAGGGAGAAGCAGACTTCCTGCTGAGCAGAGAGCCTGACACAGGACTCAATTCCAGGACCCTGGGATCATGACCTGAACCGAAGGCAGACACTTAACTGAGCCACCCAGGCTCCCCTCAGTTTGTATCTTTAAAAGGTCAGGACTCTAAATAATTTGATGAACATTTTCCAAAGTTACAAGTTGTTTTTATACCTTTTGATTCTGAGCTAGGCCCTCCCGGCGATTTGGGCAAGGAATGGTAATGGATGGGATGCACAGCTGTTTGCACCAGCTTCGACATGTTCCCTGAGACTCACGCTTTCCCTCTGCCACTGCTCTGAGAAGATGCTTAGAGCAGTGCACCAGAGGGTGAGAGACACATGCAATATAGCCAACTCACCCCAGGGGACCAAGCTAAAACCATCCTAGATCAGCCTCTACCCACCTGACCCCAGACTGGGGAGTCCAACTAAATTGAGCTGAAATTACCCTCCTACAGACTGTGAGCTAAATAAATGCTTATAGTTATAAGTCACAGAAATGTGAGGACAGGTAACAAACATTACGATAGCAGTAGGTAAGTGATAACAAGGGCTCTATTTTATAAATCAGTGATGGGGTAATGAGTATCCACAAACTCCTTTTTCCTGGGGGAGAAGATCCAGGTTTGGAGAGACCAAAATCTTATGAAAGCTGGAGTCTCATTTTAGAAAAAGAATAATTACAAATACAAAACTAAGTATGAAAGGAAATACAGTATTAGAATAAGAAAATAATAACAGAAGCCTTGTAAATCTAAATAACTTTCTTCCGAAGTTTGCTTAGTCATTCTACTGAAATGGTTGTACAGAATTGCTTCTTAATTGCAATCTGCCTTCTCCTCTCTACCCAGAACACTTTATAAACTCCAGCACTCACAGAGGCCCATGCACAGAAATAACCTAAAGCTTAAATTCATTAGTTTCACTTTATGATTTACATAACGAGGAGGTTAAAGGAAGCACTATTAAAATAAGATAGTGTTGTAACAATTGCCTTTCTGCTGTCTGCAGGAGTGATTCTGAGGTAAGGAGCGAGCAGACAAGACTCCTGGGTACACGTGGAATTGTCAGGTTCATGATGGAAGCTATGTTGTTCATGTTTCAGAAGGGCTGCAGAGTACAAAGTGAAGAGTTGCTTTTGTCACTCCATTAGTTCTGCTTTCCCCATTCTTCCAAACTTCTGGTACTTTTATATACTTTATTTAAGAATGAGCTCCACGCGGGGGCGGAGCAAGATGGCGGAGGAGTAGAAGACCTGGATTTCGTCTCCTCTCAGGAATTCAGCTGGATAGGGATCAAACCATTCTGAACACCTACAAACTCAACAGGAGATCGAAGAAAAGAAGAGCAACAACTCTCTCATCAGAAAAGCGACCACTTTCTGGAAGGTAGGACGTGCGGAGAAGTGAATCCGAGGCGATATTCGGGAGGATAGACGGCGGGGGAGGGGCCTCCGTCGGCCACTTCTGGCAAGTGATAGAGCCACGGAGCACAAAATCGGAACTTTTAAAAGTCTGCTCCGCTGAGGGATGTCACTCTGGTGGCTAAGCGGGGGGTGAAACCCTCCGGGACAGTGTGGTCTCAGGACCCTCGGGGTCACAGAAAGACCGGGGGTGCCTGAGTGTGGCAGAGCTCCCAGGTATCGGAGCCGGGAAGCCGGCTGCAGAGGCGGAGCCCAGGTGCGGGATCTCAGCTCGGGGTTGCCATAAACCGTGATCCGTGGCACAGTCGGGGCCCTGCTCCTCCAGCAGGGACCCAAAAAGCGGCAGATCCGGGGAGACTCACCTTCCTCCCCCGGGAGGAGCCTCACGGGAGTCCACCGCAGGGATCTGCTGGGTTTGGAGACTCCACCCGGGGTCGGGTGCCAGAGATAGAGGCGCGCGGTCGCAGGCCGGGTGAGCACGGAGTGCGGCCGGAGAGCGGGGAGACGGGAGTGACTGATGGCTTTTCTCTGGGGGCTCACTGAGGAGTGGAGCCCTGAGTTCTCGGCTCCTCCGGGGCGGAGATTGGGAGGCCGCCATTTTCACTCTCCGCCTCCAAAGCTGTACAGGAAGCTCGAAAGCTCGCAGGGAACAAAAGCCCCGGAGAGCAAACCCGAGCAGATTACTTAGCTGGGAGGGGGCAAGGACGGGGCAATTCCGCCTCCGGCAGAGACATTTGGAAACCACGGCAACAGGCCCCTCCCCAGAAGATCAGCGAGAACAGCCAGCCAAGACCAAGTTTACCGATCAATGAGAACGGCAGAACTCCAGCGCCAGGGGAATAATGCACATAGAATTCATGGCTTTTTTACCATGATTCTTTAGTCTTTTAAAGTTAATTTTTTTAACTGTCTTTTTGTCTTTTTATTTCTTTTTGAATTTTTCTTTTTCCCTTTTTCAACCAACATCTTATCAATCCCTTTTTAAAAAAAAAAACATTTTTATTTTTCATTTTTAGAGTCATATTCTATTCCTTCATAGTAGTTACCCATATTTTTGGCTTATATATATAAGTTGTTCTCTCTTTAAAATTTTGAGATAGTTTCTTCTAACAGATTAAAATATACCCTAAATCTCTAGTATATGGTGTTTTCTACTCCCCGGCCTGATCACATCCTCTCCCTTTTTTTTTCTTTTACTTTTTTCTTTCTTAAATCCTCTTCTTTCTTTTTTCAAACAACTTCTTATCAATTCTTTTTATAAAATTTTTTATAATTTCCATTTTTACAGTCATATTCCATCCCTTCAACATATCAACCCTTATTTTTGTACATATATAAGTTTTTCTTTCTTTAAAATTTTGGGAGGCACTTTCTTCTAAAAGACCAAAATACACCCCAAATCTAGTGTGTGGCACTGATCTATATACCAGCCTGATCATATTTGATCACATTGTTGTTGTTGTTGTTTTGTTTTGTTTGTTTTTGTTTTTATCTTTATCTTTTTCTTTTTCTTTTTTTTTCTTTTTCTTTTTTCTCTCTTTCCCTTTCTTATCGCACTGCTTCAGGTCTTTTCTGATTTGTTTAGAGTATATTTTCTGGGGACGTGGTTACTCTGCTAGCATTTTGTTCCCTCATTAATCTATTCTCCTCTGCACAAAATGACAAGACGGAAAAAATCACCTCAACAAAAAGAACAAGAGGTAGTACCGACTGCCAGGGACCTACTCAATACGGACATTAGTACCATGTCAGATCTAGAGTTCAGAATCATCACTTTAAAGATACTAGCTGGGCTTGAAAAAAATATGGAAGTTATTAGAGAAACCCATTCTGGAGAAGTAAAAGAGCTAAAATCCAACCAAGTAGAAATCAAAAAGGCTATTAATGAGGTGCAATCAAAAATGGGGGTGCTAAGTGCTAGAATAAATGAGGCAGAAGAGAGAATTAGTAACATAGAAGACCAAATGATGGAAAATAAAGAAGCTGAGAAAAAGAGAGATAAACAACTACTGGATCATGAGGGCAGAATTCGAGAGATAAGCGATACCATAAGACAAAACAACATTAGAATAATTGGGATCCCAGAAGAAGAAGAAAGAGAGAGAGGGGCAGAAGGTATAATGGAGCAAATTATAGCAGAGAACTTCCCTAATTTGGGGAAAGAAACAGGCATGAAAATCCAGGAAGCACAGAGAACCCCTCTCAAAATCAATAAAAATAGGTCAACTCCCTGACATCTAATAGTAAAACTTAGGAGTCTCATAGACCAAGAGAAAATCCTGAAAGCAGCTCGGGAGAAGAGATATGTAACCTACAATGGTAGAAACATTAGATTGGCAACAGACCTATCCACAGAGACCTGGCAGGCCAGAAAGGACTGGCAGGATATCTTCAGAGCACTAAATGAGAAAAATATGCAGCCAAGAATACTCTATCCAGCTAGGCTGTCATTGAAAATTGAAGGAGAGATAAAAAGCTTCCAGGACAAACAAAAACTAAAGGAATTTGCAAACACAAAACCAGCTCTACAGGAAATCTTGAAAGGGGTCCTCTAAGCAAAGAGAGAGCCTAAAAGCAACATAGACCAGAAAGGAACACAGACAATATACGGTAACAGTCACCTTACAGGCAATACAATGGCACTAAATTCCTATCTTTCAATAGTTACCCTGAATGTAAATGGGCTAAATGCCCCAATCAAAAGACACAGGCTAACAGACTGGATTAAAAAACAAGACCCATCGATATGCTGTCTGCAAGAGACTCATTTTAGAACCAAAGACACCCCCAGATTGAAAGTGAGGGGGTGGAAAACCATTTACCATGCTAATGGACACCAAAAAAAAGCTGGGGTGGCAATCCTTCTATCACACAAATTAGATTTTAAACCAAAGACTGTAATAAGAGATGAGGAAGGACACTATATCCTGTTTAAAGGATCTATCCAACAAGAAGATCTAACAATTGTAAATATCTATGCCCCTAACATGGGAGCAGCCAATTATATAAGGCAATTAATAACAAAAGCAAAGAAACACATTGACAACAATACAATAATAGTGGGGGACTTTAAGATCCCCCTCACTGAAATGGACAGATCCTCTAAGCAAAAGATCAACAAGGAAATAAAGACTTTAAATGACACACTGGACCAAATGGACTTCACAGACATATTCAGAACATTCCACCCCAAAGCAACGGAATACACATTCTTCTCTAGTGCCCATGGAACATTCTCCAGAATAGATCACATCCTAGGTCATAAATCAGGTCTCAATGGTATCAAAAGATTGGGATCATTCCCTGCCTATTTTCAGACCACAATGCTTTGAAACTAGAACTCAATCACAAGAGGAAAGTCGGAAAGAACTCAAATACATGGAGGCTAAAGAGCATCCTACTGAAGAATGAATGGGTCAACCAGGAAATTAAAGAAGAATTTAAAAAATACATGGAAACCAATGAAAATGAAAACACAACTGTTCAAAATCTTTGGGATGCAGCAAAGGCAGTCCTAAGAGGAAAGTATATAGCAATACAAGCCTTTCTCAAGAAACAAGAAAGGTCTCAAGTACACAACCTAACCCTACACCTAAAGGAGCTGGAGAAAGAACAGCAAATAAAGCCTAAACCCAGCAGGAGAAGAGAAATAATAAAGATCAGAGCAGAAATCAATGAAATAGAAACTAAAAGAACAGTAGAACAGATCAACGAAACTAGGAGCTGGTTCTTTGAAAGAATTAACAAGATTGATAAACCCCTGCCCAAACTTATCAAAAAGAGAAGAGAAATGACCCAAATCAACAAAATCATGAATGAAAGAGGAGAGATCACAACCAACACCAAAGAAATACAAACAATTATAAGAACATATTATGAGCAACTCTATGCCAGCAAATTAGATAACCTGGAAGAGATGGATGCATTCCTAGAGATGTATCAACTACCAAAACTGAACCAGGATGAAATAGAAAACCTGAACAGACCTATAACCACTAGGGAAATTGAAGCAGTCATCAAAAATCTCCAAACAAACAAAAGCCCAGGGACAGATGGCTTCCCAGGGGAATTCTACCAAACATTTCAAGAAGAATTAATACCTATTCTTCTGAAACTGTTCCCAAAAAATAGAAATGGAAGGAAAACTTCCAAACTCATTTTATGAGGCCAGCATTACCTTGATCCCAAAACCAGACAAAGACCCCATCAAAAAGGAGAGTTACAGACCAATATCCCTGATGAACATGGATGCAAAAATTCTTACCAAAATACTAGCCAATAGGATCCAACAGTACATTAAAAGGATTATTCACCATGACCAAGTGGGATTTATCCCTGGGCTGCAAGGTTGGTTCAACATCCGCAAATCAATCAATGTGATACAATACATTAACAAAAGAAAGAACAAGAATCATATGATCCTCTCAATAGATGCAAAAAAAGCTTTTGACAAAGTACAGCATCCTTTCTTGATCAAAACTCTTCAGAGTATAGGGATCGAGGGTACATACCTCAATATCATAAAAGCCATCTATGAAAAACCTACAGCGAATATTATTCTCAATGGGGAAAAACTGAGAGCTTTCCCCCTAAGGTCAGGAACGCGGCAGGGATGTCCACTATCACCACTGCTATTCAACATAATATTGGAAGTCCTAGCCACAGCAATCAGACAACAAAAAGAAATCAAAGGCTTCCAAATTGGCAAAGAAGAAGTCAAACTCTCATTCTTTGCAGATGATATGATACTTTATGTGGAAAACCCAAAAGACTTCACCCCAAAACTGCTAGAACTCATACAGGAATTCAGTCAAGTGGCAGGATATAAAATCAATGCACAGAAGTCAGTGGCATTCCTGTACACCAACAACAAGACAGAAGAAAGAGAAATCAAGGAGTCGATCCCATTTACAATTGCACCCAAAACCATAAGATACCTAGGAATAAATCTAACCAAAGAGACAAAGGATCTGTACTCAGAAAACTATAAAATACTCATGAAAGAAATTGAGGAAGACACAAAGAAATGGAAAACCGTTCCATGCTCATGGATTGGAAGAACAAATATTGTGAAGATGTCAATGCTACCTAGAGCAATCTACACATTCAATGCAATCCCCATCAAAATACCATCCACTTTTTTCAAAGAAATGGAACAAATAATCCTAAAATTTGTATGGAACCAGAAAAGACCCCGCATAGCCAGAGGAATGTTGAAAAAGAAAAGCAAAGCCGGCGGCATCACAATTCCGGACTTCCAGCTCTATTGCAAAGCTGTCATCATCAAGACAGCATGGTACTGGCACAAAAACAGACACACAGATCAATGGAACAGAACAGAGAGCCCAGAAATGGACCCTCAACTCTATGGTCAACTCATCTTCGACAAAGCAGGAAAGAATGTCCAATGGAACAATAACAGTCTCTTCAACAAATGGTGTTGGAAAAATTGGATAGCCACATGCAGGAGAATGAAACTGGACCATTTCCTTACACCACACACAAAAATAGACTCCAGATGGTTGAAAGACCTCAATGTGAGACAGGAGTCCATCCAAATCCTAAAGGAGAACACAGGCAGCAACCTCTTTGACCTCAGCCGAAGCAACTTCTTCCTAGAAACATCGCCAAAGGCAAGGGAAGCAAGGGCAAAAATGAACTCTTGGGACTTCATCAAGATAAAAAGCTTTTGCAAAGCAAAGGAAACAGTCAACAAAACCAAAAGACAACCGACAGAATGGGAGAAGATATTTGCAAATGACATATCAGATAAAGGACTGGTATCCAAAATCTATAAAGAACTCATCAAACTCAACACCCAAAGAACAAAGAATCCAATCAAGAAATGGGCAGAAGACATGAACAGACATTTTTCCAAAGAAGACATCCAAATGGCCAACAGACACACGAAAAAGTGCTCAATATCGCTCAGCATCAGGGAAATCCAAATCAAAACTTCAATGAGATACCACCTCACACCAGTCAGAATGGCTAAAATTAACAAGTCAGGAAATGACAGATGTTGGCGGGGATGTGGAGAAAGGGGAACCCTCCTACACTGTTGGTGGGAATGCAAGCTGGTGCAGCCACTCTGGAAAAGTGTATGGAGGTTCCTCAAAAAGTTGAAAATAGAGCTACCATATGATCCAGCAATTGCACTACTGTGTATTTACCCCAAAGATACAAAAGTAGGGATCCGAAGGGGTATGTGCACCCCGATGTTTATAGCAGCAATGTCCACAATAGCCAAACTGTGGAAAGAGCCAAGATGTCCATCAACAGATGAATGGATAAAGAAGATGTGGTATATATATACAATGGAATATTATGCAGTCATCAAAAGGAATGAGATCTTGCCATTTGCAACGACGTGGTTGGAACTGGAGGGTATTATGTTGAGTGAAATAAGTCAAACAGAGAAAGACATGTATCATATGATCTCACTGATATGAGGAATTCTTAATCGCAGGAAACAAACTGAGTGTTGTTGGAGTGGGGGGTGGGGTGGGAGGGATGGGGTGACTGGGTGATAGACACTGGGGAGGGTATGTGCTCTGGTAAGCGCTGTGAATTGTACAAGACTGTTGAATCTCAGATGTACCTCTGAAACAAATAATGCAATATATGTTAAGAAAAAAATAAAAGAAGAAGAAGGTAGCGGGAGGGGAAGAATGAAGCGGGGGAAATCGGAGGGATAGACGAACCATGAGAGACGATGGACTCTGAAAAACAAACTGAGGGTTCTAGACGGGAGGGGGGTGGGAGGATGGGTTAGCCTGGTGGTGGGTATTGAGGAGGGCACATTCTGCATGGAGCACTGGGTGTTATGCACAAACAATGAATCATGGAACACTTCATCTAAAACTAATGATGTAATGTATGGGGATTAACATAAGAATAAAAAATAAATTAAAAAAAAAAAAAAAAAAAGAATGAGCTCCACGCTAGTGTGTTCAGTTATGATACTCTGAAAGACCTGCCAGGACTGCTGGGAGGGACACCATATTGGATCTTAACAGTGTGCTAATTACTTATGACATTTATGTAAAAAGGCAACTGTGCCTATTTAAAAAAAATTGAATGTATTCTTTTTACTAATGCCTTCCTAATCTCAATTGCATATGTCACCTGACGTAGGATGAGATATTCAAAATACAGCAAACACTTCTTTCCTGAAAATGCCAAAATCATCAGCTCGATTTGCGTCAGTAAATGGGAGTACAAAGCTGAGCCCTGACTGATGACAATATCAGTGATTTGAAGGTTGATTAATTTTTTTATTTTTATACCTTTGATTTAGCAGAGCCTAAACTTTTTCTTAGCAGAGCCTAAACTTAACAAAATTTGATTGTGTAAAAAGAAATTTTGAACAGACTTTTCTATGGAATCTTTTGTTTTAATCTTTATTTTTCCTTGCATATGGCAAAGCAGATACTTATTAAAAGTAATATATTTCAGAAATATAAAACAAAGAACATAAAAGGGGCCAATAATTCAACTCTCCATTCTGTTAACTGGAACTCTGCTAAATTTATTACTGTATTGAAAATTTTAATAACCCTTACCTTTTCTCAGCACATATGTGTTTAGCAAGACGAGCAATAGAAGTACTCATAAAATTCTCTTGTAAATTTTTCAAAGTAGTTTAAAATGAATGATTAATTTGATGGGCGCCTGGGTGGTTCAGATGATTAAGCGTCTGCCTTCAGCTCAGGTCATGATCCCAGAGTCCTGGGATCGAGTCCCACATCGGGCTCCCTGCTCCTTGGGAGCCTGTTTCTCTCTCTCTCTCTCTGTCTCTCATGAATAAATAAAATCTTTTTTAAAAAAATGAATGATTAATTTGAATGTCAGATTTTTTTGTGTTTATTAGAAAGGTTATTTACATATGTATTATTCCTTTTCTGGTAAACAGGTTGACAATGAATTATATTCCACATTAAAACAGTCATTTATGTTGTTCTGGTTCAACTTATTTTATATGTGTTTATAATTTTGAGTATGTCTTTTCTTACCTTTTAACCTATGGACACACCTCACTTTCATTACTACCCCAGGAGTGTAACAGTACATATGGGCTACTTTATGCTGTGGTGAATAACAACTTCATCTCCCAGTGGATTTATCTAAACGAGGTCAATTTCTCATTCACAGCACATGTCCAGTACCAGCTTTGCAGGGACATTGTTCCTTGTGGTCGCTCAGGGACCCAGATTGATGGAGGCACTATTATTTTATAATACATCATATGAGCCCAGGATTCCTGGTCTGCCATAGGGAAAGGGAACGAGGAGAATCACATAATGCACACTTGGCACATTGAACTCTGAGAATGGATGGTACAGTTCTCTCACGTGCCAGAAAAGAAGGAGGAATTGGTGAGCAGTAATGATTTACCACAAGTTTTTAGCCCCAAGATTGTGATTCATTATATCTCCTATTATTTCCTTCTTGTGAATAAACCCCAATAAACTATTTGATTTGAGCCTCATATATACAATTATTTATATTATGCAGAGGAGAGAACCAAATTTAAAAAAAACTTAATTAAGTATTTAAAATCATAGAGCTAGCCAATTATGCTCCAGGCCTTTTTTTTTTTTTTTCAAACTTAGAAGACAGAACCCTCCTTCATCACATCATTGTTCCAAAGTAAGGAAACATAATTCTGCCAAATTACATTAATATTTGCCTTTCTAATAAATCATGTGGGTAATTTTACTGCTGTATAAAATATATTTTTAAAAATTGCACTAATAGATTATGTGGGAAAACATTCTATTGGCAATAAAAAGGGGGAAGGTAATATCAAGTTGGAGACTTCAATTATTGAACAATATTAATAATTATTACAGAACATAATACAATTAAAGATGTCTTACATATATACGTTAAGTGTTCAACCCAATCGAGACTGATTAGTAATGGCTTTTCCAGTGGAATTTATCTAGTTTCCTTCTCATAACTGAATTACACTTAATCTCCTGAGTCTCTTAAGGAGGATAAAATCAATATTGGGGTGGTGGAATGAAGACAAAAAATTTCTACCTAAAGCTACATAAATCATCTAGATAAAAAAAAAATACAAGATAATCACAGCCACTCTCTTATATGCTGTTTTTGCTGTCCATGTGCTAAGTTCAGCATATTTTGCCAACTATTTCTTTAAGGTTATGGGCTTCGATAATCTGATTAGTCTGGGTCCAGAGAGTATAAATGTTTTAGGCTCTATCTGTAGGAAAATAGAAACAAAAACAAAACCATGGGTTCCAAGAATAAGGCAGAGGATTTGATCACTGGAAAACTTAATTTAAGTATTATTAATCTGTGTTCCATTTTGGTAATGTGGAAATCAGCTCATTTTTTGATAAAAAATTAAAACCAAGACCCTGAAAGAGATGAGGTTATTAACCCTTGCTCCCCAGCCAATTCCCATTTAGATAATTGCACTGTGCTGCAGAGCTGAATTCTTCCAGTAATTTCGTTTTGAAAAATAAAATTAGCAGACTCTGGCACCCTTTTCCAAATCGTACTGTAGTTCTATAAGTGTACTGTTCTACAGCTGCTATGTTCCACCCCTTAAGTGGTTATGTTCCCAATTTTCCAAAATAATTCATTTTTGTAAAAATAATACATCTCATTTATATAGAGCACTCCATTTCATGATGACAATGTTATTTCCATTCAACCCACATAAACAGTATCAGTATGAGACTGAGGATAATTTCACAGATAATGAAACAGATGCCCAGAAAAGAGAAAGTAAAGGGCACTTGGGGAGCTATAGCTCTACTTCTTTTAAAAATGTTCTCCTAAACCCTCTCTAGGATGCGTGTATTTGCCCACAATGTGTCTCTTGATTAGGTCTCTACATAGAATGATAGGGGGAGTCACCTCTATCACAGGGCAGATGAAATTAGAAACTTAGGACACATGAAAAATGAAAACAAATACGCACAGAAGTCCAAGAATATTGAGCAGTCTTTTAACAGGCCTCATATTCATGATTAATTTGATAATTCTAAAAGATATTAAAAGCATGCTTTTTAACTTAATGATACAAATGAGTAAAATCCACTTGACCGTCCCGAGGTGACCGTGACATTGTGCAGGGAAGGCACAATAATGGGTAGAGGGGTGAGGCTGCTGTAACAATAGGATTAGTGCCCTAAACATGCTGTTCTCTTCTCCTTGTTGCCCATCAGCCTTCCCTGGGGAATGTTATCCAGTGGTAGCAAGACTTCCATCTAGTTTATCAAAAAGAAACATAAGTATAGTGGTGGAAGTCATCTCTTTCTCCCTAATAAAGTAAGTGCGATTTTTCTCTCGTCCTTTTCAACCTATACGCCTCTAATTGTTTTCACTGGTCTGTTTCACTGGCTGATACTTACAAAAGCATATGAAATAGAAGCAAATCATAGATTACTCTTTTCTTGGAGTTTTGGATAAACATCTAATAACTTCTATAAACAAGATGTGAGCTCAAAAGCTACTTTGTATTTCATTATGTAAAAATCCATCTGTTCTCATTTTATGGAGTGTTTTCATTTAAGGAATGGGATTTGACTTTTGTCAAATTCCTTTTCAGCTTCTAGTAAGATGATCCTATGTTGGGTTTTTTTCCTATTAGATTAATGTAAAATAGATTAATGGATTTATGAATCCTGAATTACCTTAGAATTTCTAGAACTCCACTTGGTTATAATGTGTCACAATTTGAGTACATAGATATTAAGAAATTTCTTCATTGTGAATTTTTGCCTTTGGTGTTATAAGGTCCTCTTTCTATTAAATAATATTTTTTTGGCCTGATTTACATCATGCCTGATTAGATAATGGTCGCTGTGTATTTTCCGTGTGCCTTTTATTTTTAACCTTTCTGAACGTCTCTTTATTTCAGGTATTATCTTTTGTACAGGCCACAGAGATGATTTCTGTTATAAAGCCTTTCACTATGTGTTTTTTTATTTTTTCATTTTTCATTTAAGAAAGTTCATATCTTCCTTTCTAAAATTTACTCTATATGATAGCATATTTATGTAGGGGGGCTCAAAAACATAAATATTGAGCCATACATATTAATTCACTTAATTTTTATGTTAGCTTGGACTAAAAGAGATAATGTCCACTTTAGGAAGCTCATTTTTAAAATAAGACCTAAAATCTGTATTTCTCTGATTCAATTCATATTTACATAATCCTAGTAAAAAGGAGAAATATATGGAAGACCTGAGGGGCCACATTTTCTATTTTCAAATTAAAATTCCAAGTATGCTTTCACTTAAAATTAGTTATATTTATAACACATTTAAAAATAGAGAAAAACTAATAGAGAAAACTATTACTCTAAAGAATCATTTAAACACTGTAAAACATATATAACTAATACATATGGATTACATATAGTATGGCTATGTATATTTATGCAATTCATAAACAATTTGCATATTTTTTTAAATGGGACATGAAGTAGGAACAAGTAATGAGTGGATAAGTTTGATGAATTTAAATTTACCATGATAACAGAAAACATATAAGAGCAAAGATAGAATTTAAATATTACAAAAAAAAATTAAAATCTCGTATCTTTGATCTTGTCATTTGCTCCACATATCTGATAGTATGTATGTTTTCTCTTCGGAAAGTGACAGGAGTTAGTGCCCTATTTCAAAATATAAACCCTTGTGAGTGCCCGAGTGTTTGCATGCACTTACACGTTTACATAATTATGTGCTTGACATGCTATTTTTCTCTGCCTAAATTCTTTTTTTTTTAAGATTTTATTTATTTATTTGACAGAGACACAGCGAGAGAGGGAACCCAAGCAGGGGGAGTGGGAGATGGAGAAGGAGGGGAGCCCGGCGCGGGGCTCGATCCCAGGACACTGGGATCATGACCTGAGCCGAAGGGAGATGCTTAACGACTGAACCACCCAGGTGCCCCTCTCTGCCTAAATTCTATACAGTCCTTTAACTACATCACTTTTTTTTTTTTTAAGATTTTATTTGTTTATTTGACAGAGAGCGAGCGGAGAGAGGGAACACAAGCAGGGGGAGTGGGAGAGGGAGAAGCAGGTTTCCCACTGAGCAGGGAGCCCAAAGTGGGGCTCGATCCCGGAACCCTGGGATCACGACCCGAGCCGAAGGCAGACACTTAACAACTGAGCCACCCAGGCACCCCTAACTACATCACTTTTTTTGGCCATTTCTTTTCTGCTTCTGTCCCCTAACGCAACAGAAGAATGGGAATCAGAGGCTGTCTGGAAGGTGCATTTGTGCTACCTCCTTGGCCCCTCCTAGGAAAGTGCATTCTGCACCAGCGAGTCTAGCGCCCCCCAGAGGTGAGTGAGGAAAAGCTACACAGAAAAATTAACAAGCATTCTTGCTGCACAAAGCATAAATGTCATCTAGTTGTTGTTTCTATTTTAATTTATATTTTTCTAAATTCAAAAAAGAAAGTATCTTCTTGTTCAAACTGTTATCTGTAGCACGCACCAATTCTAAGAAATAAGGTGAAACAGATATAAATTATTCCAAATTCACTTTATAAATTATGCTTAAAATATGAATATAACTTATCCACAAAGACAAATTTAGACTAATTTGTTTCATGTGCTTAGGAAAACAAAATCATCAAGCCCTGCCTAGGTCTCAAAACTTACTTCAGTTTTATTTTTCCGACTCTCATCTGCCAGCCCTTTTACTGCCTTGTTCAGCTTTCTTCTCCATGCCTTTGATCACTACTTTTGAAACCAAAATAGGATTTTAAATATATATAACAGAAATGCTTCACCTTGACCACTTTGAACTAGGTCAATCTGAAGTGCAGACTTGGAGGTGAATGATTCAAAAACCTATTAATCTGTAAAGGCCTCGAGTGCCTTTGTGCCATTATTCTTTGCTTTACTCTTTTATATATAAGCCACACATCCGACAGGCAGATTCTGAAAAGGTTGTTTTGAATCTGCTATCCACAGTCTTCTTCTGGTTCAGGAGAAAAATGAGATTCACTGAAGGAAGAATTTTTGTGTCACATCCTGACTGGAGAAAGAGTCACTCCTCTAAAAGGCAGAAGAAATAAATCCGCAATCACATGAATTAAACTGAAGAGGCAAAGTGCTCCCTCCACATTCATGGTATCCATTGTGTGACTGTGTCATTTCTGTGGCTTCCTTTTTATTTTTATCAAAAAAGAATCTTTTGGGTAATACACTGCGCCAGTTAGCCAATCTGGATGGCTGAGGACTAAACTTTCAGAAAGAGGTTATATAATTAATGATTTCAATAGGAATATCTTAATGCCTTACCAAATCCCACGTGGCTTTTAAAAAGGGAAAGCTGGAGAGAATATTACTTAATTTACCAAAATCTTTCAACACATTATTTTTGATCATCAATCGATGTCAGTACTGTTTTAGGGACCAGGGTTAGAATAGGGATGAACAATAAATCCTTGCCCTGACTGTGCTCTCACTCCAGTGGGACATGATCTACTAGTGTGGGAACAGAGATCCCTCATCAAATGTCACCTTTCAGAGAAAACTCTGATCAACTTATTTCTCTTCATGACAATTTTCCGACACAGATGATTTTATGGTTTGCGTGTTTATTTATTTGAAGGTGGAATTTCTCAGAAACAGGCATTTACAGATCATCATACAGGCAGAGCTGCTAGCGGAGAGAGGCCTGGGGCTCTCAGTCAGGGTAACGGGAGATACAGAGAGGGGGGCAAGAGATAGGTCTCCGGAGTTGGATGACTGGCAAATCTTCAGAGTGGTGAGACTAGTGATTTTCCTCACAGAAGCAGGAATTCATACGAAAATTCTGGACCAACCTTCCTTGCCTCTTGGGTACTTGATAACAGAAGTCTAGCTTCCTGTCTTTTTTCACAGAAGGTCCACCGCCTTCTGTCCTATCATCCGTCACCCTGGGACAGCCCTTTGGCTGCCTGCCATTTCTTAGTTTTAATGCATTCATCTTCCTAAACAATTTCACTTTCGTGTTGCAAAGGCTCTGCTGGAGAGCTCAGAGAGATGGGCTCATCGACAATCTGAGAAATACCTATGACAGAAAGTGAGACATACCAAGCAAGAGGCAGAAGAGAAGGGGGAAGAAATAAAAACAGTAAAAGGAGAGTTCTAACAACAACGAAAATATATGATAGCTGGTCCACTCCCTCATCTCCTCCTCTGTGGGTCCAACCACATCTGCGGTATCTCTGAAATGCAGTATTAGAGATAAAAGAGAGAGAGAGAGAGAAAAAAAACAGCTTGGAGGCACAGGAGACATGCAACCGCTTTCTGAAATCAATTATGGGCTTTTTTTATTTCAGGAGTCTCTCCCATTCACGTGGTTTCAGGTCTCACTTATTGCTGGGAATTTAGTGTTTAATACAAATTAAATATTTCCATTTATTCTCTCCTGCTTTTATTTTATGCTTATCATTTTATTGGTTAATAATAGAATATAAAAGCTATGAATTCAAAAAGATTGGTAATTTATAGATATTACTATAGAATTAGACATCTTCACATGAGCTTTTATTATATTGAAAGTATTGTAAAGTCCAATATATTTCAATTTAGCAGCTGCTCAAATAATGTCTGTTTACATAATATACCATCTGTTTAACTTAATCCTTGACTATTAATATTCAAAAATACAAAAACAAAAATAGCCTCTTTTCTGAAATGGAACTACCGAAACTGAATGGTTATATTGCCTATATGGATTAAAAATACCTATACATTATATTTAATAATAGATATGCATTAGCCACATATTGTATAGGAAAAAAAAAACTATCATCAGCACTAGAAACACAGCAATGAACAAAACAGGTACAAATCTCTGTATTCATTGGACTTGCCCTCTAGGGAGGGGAGGATGACAGAAAACAAAAGAAGTAAGAACAATGTAGAATGTGCCATATGTTGATGAGGAATAAGGAGGACACTGAAGTGGAGAGAGGAATCCAGAATTGGGGATGAAAAGTGATTTGAGAGGTTTCCCGAAGGAGGGGACATTTGAGGTCAAACCTGAATAAGATGGAGAAAACCAGGGAGGCATTTTGAAAGAAGAGTACCTCAGAAGAGCTATTCGTTAGTGCGGTCTGTCTCAGGAAACAGCAGCTAGGCCAATGGGCTAGAGCAGAGCAGGAAGGAGGGAAATTCACAGGACAGGAGGTGGAGAAGACAAAGGAGCCAGATGGTATGGGTTTTCACAGGTCACTGTAGGTATTAAAACATTGTGTATTAGAAATAGTTTGTCATGTCAGCAAGCATTTTCTTTTCTAAGATAAGTGTCTTAATTTCCTGAGTGAAATAGGATGTCAGTGAAGGTATTAATCCCTTTGTGTATTAGAAAAGCTTTTTTTCGTGTCAGCTAGCATTTTCTTTTCCAAGAAATGTGTTTTTCATATTTCTCGACACTCCCAAGTTTTCAATAACACCTATTTTATGCATGGTTTTCTTAATTTATGATTTTTGTAAAGATTTTATTTATTTTAGAGACAGAGAGCATGTGAGCAGGGGGAGGGGCAGAGGGAGAAGGAGAGAATCTCAAGCAGACTCTGTGCTGAGTGCAGAGCCCGACGGGGGCTTGATCTCACGACCCCGAGATCACAACCTGAGCCGAAATCAAGAGTTGGGGGCATAACTGACTGAGCCACCCGGGCGTCCCCTTAATTTATGATTTCTAAATGGAGTTCTGGATCCTGGTCAAATGGATAATTGCCTGGGCTAGGGCAGGAATCACCTAGAAGCCAAGAGTGCCTCATTTCCATAAAGTGTGAATTTCCTTCAGAAAATCCACTATGTGTTTTCCCATTGCACCATTTTCACTGTATTTACTGTGAATGGAAGTCTTGACCTCTCATAACCTGAGTTATTCACAAATCATCTTTCATTCTCTTAACATAAGGAGAACAGGCCCAGTATATTCCCTAGTCCTAAAAGGTGAAATGAGTAAGAGATGATAAGGACAAATCTCTAATGATCCTGAAATATTTGACTCACTAACACACAGTGTTGATCTAAACAGGAAGTGAAGAAATGTATGAAAACATGCCTAATTTAGTTATGATTAGTTACTTTATTATTAAAATCACTGTAATCATTATGCTTTATCACATTAGACAGCCTACCAATGTGGTAGATAATGCTTTGGCTATTACATCTTACTTTGGGCTGATAATAGACATGTAGTCAATACATTCCCATTTAGCTAATCTTTATTTTTACAGACATTTTTGGTTAATGTGAGTGTAAATCTTCATATTCCCCCTAATAAAATTTATCTGGTTATACTTATTCCACTTTTCCATCCCTCTGAGGCTTTTTTAGCTACTGATGATCTCAATCCATGTAGTTTTTATCATTCTAGTTCCCTGCCACCTGATAATTTGTTCTACGTGTCATCTAAGGCCTCATTCACATTATGATAAAAAGGTTTTAACACAGTGCAACTAACAATAAAACTCTGCTATTTAAAACTAGATTATTCCCTGTCCATTGAGGTTGACTTAGATCCTTAATGTGATACACCAGATAAGATTATTTAATCAGTTTAAAATTCTCTGCAAATTCATCTCATAAATAAGACCCCAAATCATTTTTATCACTTATATAAGTGATACAAATAGCATTTTCGTCACGTCATTCCCAAATCCAAAACTTGATTTTTTTCTTAATATTATGCCATAACAGGACAATAAATCAGGATGGTGCGTGATACTGCAATAGACCTAGCTCTTTATGAACCCATTCTGTCTTTGGGGGATCATTCTTTCCTCTGTATACAGTCACAATCATAATATGCATTGAAAATTGACATGTTTTAATTTGTCCTCCACATCACTTCCTGATTCTTACTGCTACTTCTTGAGATACAATTTTATTGTTTGCAAATGGAGAAATCATCCTCTCTACCTACTCATCTCAGAGCCCAATAACATTAAGTAGGTCCTTTGTGAGATCTATGGGAAAAGGGCATTGCTGTAACAACCTGCTGTTATTGTTACAGCCTCTTAATAACTCATTTTTCCTTGAAGAGTGCTATGATCCGGATGTTCCCCAGCTCCTTAAATACCCATAACAGCTGCATAGCCACATCTTCTAATAAATGTGCTAAAAACTTAAAAGCCATCACATATTTCAAAATCTTTAGTTTACAGCTATTCTGCTGATAGTACAAAATTATGTCAAGTGGTCAATTTCAGAGGATTCCCAGGAGCCTTCCAAGTGACTTCATTTAGAAAACCCTTGATGTTAGCAAGTAGACTGACTTGGACTTTTGTCAAACTTTTACAAGAGCTTGGCTCTGTTCCAGTTTCAGGGCCTATGTGTTACATTTAACACCTTGCGAACTCTGCTAATAGCCCCTCCATTGGTTTAAAAAGGTGCTAACTCATAAGTTGGAGAAGATCCTGTCAATTAAGACATTGCCATGGTCTGCATATTTGGAGAAAGACTTCATTAGTATCACTTTAATATTATGATATCTAGTGGGGGCGACATTTTATTTATATTCATAACAACTTTTAGATTACAAAGTTTTTAGCTTTATCTATTTTAGAAAAAAATTTAAGAAAATAAAATTCAGTTTCCTACCACCGAAAGAACAATTTTCATCAATTGTATACAGTGTTGAAGCTATTAAAATATGTTATCTAAAATTAGTATCATGATCTATATATAATTTTAGATCACATCTTTTTACTTAATATTACATAATGATCTCTCAACAGTAGAAGATATTTACAAAGGAATGATTTCAATGGTTGGTTATATTTTAACATTTTCCTACCTCAAAATTAACTCAAGATTGATAATGATTAGACACTTGGATCATTGCCCATTTTTCAATATTGTAACTACTTTAGCAGAGAATATATTTTTACATAAAATATTCTGAATATGTTTAATGTTTTTACAAGATACCTTCTCAGAAGAAAAATTACGACAACTGAAAATACAATTTTAAAGCTCTCCATACAAAACCATCAAATTATATTCCTTGAGTGTTTACACTTTCATGCCTTTGTTGATAGCAAGTAGTAATTATGTGCTTCACACCAAGACTAACCATGGTAATTTTAATTATATTTAATTGTTCGCCTTAGGGCGCCTGGGTGGCTCAGATGGTTAAGCGTCTGCCTTCGGCTCAGGTCATGATCCCAGCGTCCTGGGATTGAGTCCCGCATTGGGCTCCCTGCTCCTTAGGAGCCTGCTTCTCCCTCTGCCTCTCTCTCTCTCTGTCTCTTATGAAAAAATAAATAAAATCTTTAAAAAAAATGTTAATTGTTTGCCTTAGTTCACATATTATTGATTACTGGCAAGATTAAAAATATTTGCAGTTTACTTACCAATTTACATTTCTTCTCTGTAAGTTTTCTAAACTACTTTTGTATTACACTAAAGTTTTTTTCCTTCTCTTTGTCCATTTTAATGATTCCTGTCTTGAATTACATTTTTTGTTGTTAAAAATGCCATCCTATTCTATTGTTTCTCTTTCCCAGGTGGTTCAATTTCCACTCTTTGAGTCTTAACTTCTAATATCTTGCTTATGCTGTCAGTTTGCTTCTTTTTTTTCTAGGGATTAAATAGATGTTTTTTCTGTTGTCACCTTTAAGTTATTTAAACTTCTCTTTCTCTATCAAAGTCAAAAAGCATACCTATTAAAACCAGTTTTCACTCATATGTGGAACATAAGGAATAGCTCATAGGACCATGGGGAAGGGAGGGAAAACTGAATGGGAAGAAATCAGAGAGGGAGACAAACCATGAGAGACTCTGGACTCTGGGAAACAAACTAAGGCTTACAGAAAGGAGGGGGGTGGGGGCATGGGGTAACCAGGTGATGGGCATTAAGAAGGGCATGTGAGGTGATGAGCACTGGGTGTTATACGCAGCTAATGAATCGTTTAACATTACATCAAAAACTAATGACATACTATATGTTGGCTAACTGAACATAATAAAAAAAAAATCTTAAAAATAAATAAAAATAAATAAATAAATAAAACCAGTTTTGTAACATGAGCATTTTAGCATTTTAAGGTATGTTGCTTGTTCTGTCTCACTTCACTACCCAGTGTTTCCCAGCATTAGGTGGCCTTTTTTTTATTCAAGTTTTTATTAATTTTAGCTCAAGTATTCTTTCATCAATTACATTTGATATTCGCTTTATGTTCCACATTCACACTAAGCCAAAAGAAGAAGGTTTTCTGTTTTCCTTGTTTGGGCATTTAATTTAGGTCACTTCTTTTTCACTCTTGCTTCTCACATTATACCCATTTCCAAGTTGCCTGGTGTATTTTCTGGTCAATGTTCAGACATGGCACCATGGCAGTGTATTCCCAGAATCCTTCCATGTCTTAGCTATGTTTCTATTGATTTTACAGATCACTGATAATGAGGGGGATGAGGAGAGAGAAGGAAATGATATACTGAAGACAAAAGCTTAACACCCCACTCAGAAAACAGTACACAACACACACACACACACACACACACACAATAAATGTGAACTATCATTGTATCTTAAAGTGAGGCTATTCTTATTAATTGCACTTATAGCTAGTGAGCTCACTCCATCTATGTACTCTAGGTTATCTTCAAGTTAGTGATATTTTTCGCAATACATTTACTCCTTGAATTTAGCACACCCCACCCATAAGGAAGCTAATGTCACTGATGTGCATTTTATCTGCAGTTCCCACTCTTATTTTGATTTTGGCAATTCAGTTTTTCATATAAAATCAAGCTTCCCTTAATTATGTTGTCCTATATATAGCCTCCACTCTCACTACTTTAACACCTTACTTGGTTTTAATCTTCTTCGCAGCACTTACGACCACTTGGCAAGTTATAAATTTATTGTCTATTGACACACTTCAGAATAGGGACTCTGTTGGTTCATTCATTGCTGCATTCACTGTTTAGCATGGTTTCTGGCATCAAGCACCATTCAATAAATACTGCTAATGAATGAATAAAAATCAATAAATACTCAAAATTTAATTTACAACCATTAGCTAGTATCCTATTGCTTATTGTCTGTTCCAGTGAAACAATGTGTTTTAACTCCTGAGCCTCATACTCTCTTGAGCTTTCACATAGCTTTCTTGACAATTTGTTAGTATATAAGCCGTTGTCATAAGGAAGCTAATGTCACTGATGTGCAGTTTTTCTCTTTGCTTATTTCAAGGGCACCTTGAAGATAGTTGGGTGACCTCCCAACTTCTCTAATTGATATGATTATCCCCAGCAGGAGCACTTTGTGAAAATGTAGAACTCAGGTTGCCAAAGTCAACCATGTTATACTCGGTCCGACCTGCAAGAATACTCTCTGCAGTCCCCTTCATAGTACTTAGGTAATCAAAATCTAAATAACATAACGTTCGATGGCCTGATCTAAATTGTAACTCTTAGCACACAAAATCAGATGAGCTTGGAATACGTTCTGTGTCTTCATAAGCCATTCCATATTTTTATGAGGACGAATTATGGTTCACTGTTTTCTTCCCAAATATAAACTCATTTGAACATATCTTACAGGAGAAAAAAAGAATGTTTAATTTCACCGGCATATGAAATGTCCTCTTCTCTGTTTCAACTACCAAAGCACCTTTTCCCTCTTTTTCAATAGTGCTTTGTAATTTCAGTTGAAGTGGGGTGGGGATTGGTGAAAAGACTTAAAATGAAGTAAACGATAGTCATCATCATAAACCAGTAACCTATAACTAAGATTTTCTTAAGGGTTCTTATTGATTACTATAGCTCTTCTAATGACTCAGGAATACTCATAATTTTATTGGAATTTTAATATATCTACAGCCATATTTTATTACATAAGTCATATTCATTTAGAAAATCTTACTAGTGAATGCATTAATTACATTAGGCCATTATTAAATCAGTTATGCATAGTTTATGAAGTAGCTCTCTCTCATAGATGGAAAGAAAAGAAAGATGTTAACGGTTACCATGCTGAGCAGAGCTACAAGAAGCTGTTGCACAAATAAACATTTACATTACATGTTTGAAATACCAAAATATTTGACAATTTCTAAAAAATGTAGCAAAAACCTAAGGTGTATTATAACATAGTATGTATGAAATTTAATAAAAGTTAATCCAATATTTGGTTAAGTTAAAGCTATGAAAAACAATAAATTTGACATTCGTATGTAGTTTGGTAAATATAATAATTTATGCTGTGTCCTTGAAAATGAATAAAAAACAAATATATTCCAGCTGTATGCATCAATACTAATGGATGGTTAAGCTAAAGGGGAAAAATTTTTAAATGCAGTACAAATACCATTTACATAAAGTTTAAAAACAAGCAAAATTAAACACTGTTTTATTTGTATACATGAAACATATATGGAGAATAAGAATATGGGAAACACAAAATTCAGAATCATTGCTTTCTCCGGGTCCTAAGGCTATATGAGGGAAGCTATACAGAGTTTGGAGGGCTTTATGAGAATTTATTCAATAATCTGTTTCTTAAGTGTGATGATGGGTATGTAAGTATTTTCTGATTCTTATTTTCAAATACAAATATATACATAATTTGTATAATAAAATATTTTACAATTACAGGAAATGGAAAAATCTTCAAATCAGTTAAATAATGTTATTATTTAACAAAAATTTTAGACTAAATGAATTCATAAAATGATTAATAATTTCCTATAGCTACTCAGGTCATTTCTTTGCTCTTACATTATCTCTCTTTTCTCAGTCTCTGCATTTCCAACATCTCATGAGTTTCCAGTGGATACAGAGAAAATTTTATCCAAAAAACCTTCATAATTTGTCTAGTAGGTTGTATCTCACTCATATGTCAATTTATCTTATGTTTCAACATTGTAACTACATTATTTCCTTATACATTTTCATCTAAAAAGATAGTATTTTTTCCTAAACATGGACTTCTTTACAGAAGTTAATAAAATGCCTCACACATAAGTACAATGATAAAATTTTGAAACATCAATGAATGAATATAAAACAGAATTTGAAATATTTTTCTTGCTTTTAATTAGAGAGGATTTTTTTCAAGTTTTTATTTAAATTCCAGTTAACATATAGCGTAATATTAGTTTCAGGTATAGAATTTAGTGATTCAACAGTTTCATACAACACCCAGACCTTGTCACAAGTGCCCGAGAGAGGATTTTTAAATGAACCACTATATATATGCAAAGATGACTTTTTCACTTATTAGTGTCTTTAAAATCAAAGGCAGTATAGATTTAAGAAAACATAGTACTTAATGCACATGCAGAATTGGATATTCCAAACAGAAATTTCTATTTTTCTGTTTCTGTGGGGTCTCCAAGACCATATTGCCATACGATTTTCAAAAAAAATGTAAAGATTATACTTATAGGCTTTTTTATAGTGCTTAAAGTTAAAGAAGAACATTCTTCTCTGGGAAAGGAGAGTGTATTGGAATTATCTAGGCATTACAAAATACCACTGATTGTTATTTAGATAATCAATCCTGATAAATACCCTTTGTTTATAAAAATAGGTTAGCTACCTACTCTAATAATAGTTCTCTTCCCAGGCTTGCCATTCTATACTCTTTATTAGTACTTCCTCTCCAAATATATGTTCTAGGTATGATTGCTTGAAATACCTGAATATATGTACAGAGTAAATTTGAGGTAGTTGATCTTCATGAATTTACTTAACTTACCACTACAATAGTAACATACTCATTTGACAAGGTGAAACCCACGTCTCTCTTGGTAATGACTTGATTTAGGAATTTAGCACACACTGAGGACAACCACATGTGGAGGTGAGCATAGGGAACCTAGCCAACTTTGAGGTAAATGTCTTAAAGTCTTCCCGGAAGAGGGACTCTGCTGAGTTGTACCAGGATAACCCACTCAATTTCTCTACTTTGGCCAATAAAAACACAGGTAGAATAAATTGAAAATTCATTCTTCCTCCCAAGGTTACTTTCTTGAGTGACACTGGGAGATATTCCCAGTGTTTCACCCCTCTGCATATGCAGACACAGGACGATTGGGAGCCAGAGCATCAGATTGCTACAGAAGCAAAGTTTTCCTGCCATCTCATGATTTAATTTTCTTCTTGAATGCTGTGGTTTTATATAAAGTAATGAATCTGATTGTTCACTAAGAATGTACCTATTTTTATTTTTCACTGACACGCTGAGAATCATTTCCTCGGAAAAATAGGAAAAAATGCTGATGGATCATCTTATTGAAATATTTGCAAAAGATTCTGAATTTTTACAAAACTAGTTTCTCATTCTCTAGAGAAGATGAAGTAGTGACAAGGAGAAGAAGGAGGGAAGTTGGAGGGGTTAATACCCAAAGGAAAGATAGAACAGGTAAGCAGAGGAATATTTGAATGGAAGGAAGGAGTATTTCCCAACTTGATGACCAATTGATAGGAGGAAAAGGACTCAGGAAAAGAAATTTCCTCAAACATGAAACTCTCATCAGCACCACTGCCAAATATCCATCATTGTACGTAAGTCAGCAAACCTCACCCTCCCTTCACAAACAAACAAGTTTTAAAACATACAGACCTTGTGTATAATGGCACATGAAATGAAAAACCCCTCCCTGAACAAAAGAGAACAAAAGAGAAATGAACAAAAATAACCCGTTGTTTCCCTCTGAATGGAGTAGTAGGTATCTGGCCCCTCTTAAGTGTAACTGACTTCCACTGTATAAGTGCTCTTCGCCTATCCCTTCTCTTTGAAAAGCAGCAGCAGATCATCACTAGTAGTCAATGCCCTACAAGCTGCATGAGGAAGCAAATACGACCACCAGGTACAAGTACCTAAGCACACTCAGTACCACTTATTTCAGCTTCATTGGTTCAATGAAACGTATTCAGTGTTACAATGTTAACCAAGTTATGTTGCTGAATAGCTTGTGTTAATTTTAATTTTCAGGTCCACTTCTATGTTAAACCTTGCCTTTCACTCTGTATCTCTTGGCCTGCCTTTGACTATGACTATATAAACTGTAGAGTCTGAACTGATCTTGAAATTTTCTGTTCTGGCATGATCACACTTGTGATTTCCTTCCTTAAATGAATCAGAGTGAAAAAAAAAAATTCCCTATGATCTTAGATCCAGTGCAGTAATTATGCATATAGTCATCAGGGAACAGAAACTTCATGCCTAAGATTCTGAGTATCAGCTTCTGACTTCCTGTAGAACTTCAGGTCCATAGAGTGCTGCCATTAAAATGTATATGAATGTTCTGCTTCTGACAATATTTTAAGATAGGTAATCTGCAAAACCAGGTAGTTATGAAAAACCTGCATGTACTAGGAAAATATGAAAAATATGCTTTAATCCACATAGTAAGTCTTATAAGTCAGTAAGAGAGTTCATTTTTTTGTAATATCAAAGTAGCTTATATAGGAATAATCTTCACAAAGATAATTATAGAGATTAGACAAAAGAAAAACAAAATTATTTGAGGCACTGTAGAATTATGAAAACTAAGCACAAAACCAGGAGAAACATGATCTTAGAAAGAAGGAATCCTGTATTCGCTTTCTAGAGCTGTGTAACAAATTACCATAAACTTAGCTTAAAACAACATTCATTTATCATCTCGCAGTTCTGTAGGTCAGAGGACTGCACGTTAGGCTGGGTTCTCTGTTCTGGTTCTCATGAGACTGATATTATGGTGTCAGATAGCTGTGTTCTATCTGGAGCGCAGTACCCTCTTTCAGGGTCATTCAGACATTGGCAGAATTCAGTTACTTGCTGCCTGTCATCAGGGAGTTTCTCCCAGCTCCAGATCCTGCTCTTATGTTCTTGCCACATAACTCCCTCCATCTTCAAAGCCAACAACAGAGGATTCTGTGTACATGAAATTCTCCCTTATGCTTCAAATCTCTTTCACCAAGGGAAATTTCACCAAAGGTTTATACAGAGCGGATAAACCAGGGGATAGAATCTTGGGTGCTATCTCAAAATTCTGCTACCCAGAACCATTCTGGATAAATACTCATTTTAGAAAGCTTTTACCATGACAGAATTCTACAGAACCCAAGAATGCTGAGTGACTATAACCCAAGTAGAAAGTCAGCAGTTTCAGTGTCTTGAGATACTAGAGAACAAAGATCAGAATGTCTAGAACAGCTGGAAATTGAGGGGATAAATTTCAGAAAGGACGAAGTCATAGAAAGGAACAAAACACCTGCATATAAACTGTCATATTTTGGGGTGACCCCTATTTTATCATGTTAATATGGTAAATAACGGTTAATTTTCAAATGTTGAATCACTCTTGTGTTCCTGAGATAGCTCTCACTTTGTCATGCTGCATTACCTTCACACATTCCAGATTTTATTTAAAAATATTTTGTTGAAGACTTTTACACGTATGTTCAGAGGGATATGGATCTGTAGTTTTCCTATAATATCTTTATCTGATTTAGTATTAAGGTAATACTGACCTCATGAAATGAGTTGAGAATCATCCCCTGTTCTGTTGTGTAGAAGAGATTATATGGAATTGGTATTATTTCTTTTTGAAATATTAAGTAGAATTTGATAGTAAAGTCATCTTGGCCTGAAGTTTTCTTTTTTGGAAGATTGCCTTTGCTTTTAGTGTCAAATCCAAAGAATTATTGCCAAAACTTTATCAAGGAGCTTACTCTCTTGATTTCTCTTAGGAATTTTATAGTTTTGGGTCTTAAATTTAAGTCTTTAAATCATTTTTAGTTGATTTTTGTGTGTGTATAAGATAGGGGTCCAGTTTAATTTTTTACATGTGGCTGTCTCATTTTCCCAACCATTTATTGAAGAGACTATCCTTCACCCATTGTGTATTCTTAGCTCCTTTGTCATAAATTCATTGGCCATATTGCATGGATTTATTTCTCGGGCCTTTATTCTGTTCCATTGATCTATATATCTCTTTCTATGCCAAAGCATACTGATTTGATTATGGTATCTTTGTAATATAGTTTGAAATCAGGAAATGTAATGCTCCTGGTTTTGTTTTTCTTTCTCAAGATTGCTTGTCTATAAAATGTCTTTTGTGATTCCACACAAATTTTAAGATTTTTTTTCTATTTCTTTGAAAAATGCTATTGGAATTTTGATAGGGTTTGCACTGAATCTGTAGATTGCTTTGGGCAGAATGGATATTTTGAAAATACTAATTATTCTAATCCATGTGCACAGGACATCTTATCATTTATTTGTGACTTTCTTCAATTTCTTCATCAGTCTTATGGTCTATTGAAATGATCATGGGTTTTATCATTTCTCTTGTTGATGTGATATGTATCACATTAATTGATTTACAAATATTGAACCACCCTTACATCCCAGGAATAAATCACACTTGATCACTGTGTATGATTTTTAAATGTATTGTTGGATTTGGATTTAGATTGCTAATATTCTGTTGAGGATTTTTGCATCTATGTTAATCAGAGATATTGGGCCTGTAGTTCTCTTTTTTTGTAGTGTCTCTATCTGGTTTTGGTATCAGGGTAATGCTGGCTTCATAGAATCAATTTGGAAGCTTTTTTTCTCTTCTATTTTTGGAACAGTTTGAGAAGAAGAGGTATTAACTCTTCTTTAAATGTTTAGTTGAATTCCCCTGTGAAGCCGTATGGTCCTGAACTTTTTTGTTTGTTGGGAGTTTTTTGATTACTGATTCAATTTCATTGCTGGTAATTGTTCTGTTCAAATTTTCTATTTCTTCCTGCTTCAGTATTGAGAGGTTATATGTTTCTAGGAATTTATTCATTTCCTCTACATTGTTCACTTTGTTGGCATATAATTTTTCATAATATTGTCTTATAATCCTTTCTATTTCTGTGGTGTCAGTTATTTCTCCTCTATCATTTCTGTTTGAATTATCTCTCTCTCATTTATTTATTTTTTGATGAGCCTGACTAAAGGCTTATCAATTTTGTTGATCTTTTCAAAGAATCAACTCCTGGTTTCATTGATCTGTTCTACTGTTTGTTTTAGTGTCTATTTCATTTATTTCTATTCTAATCTATTATTTCCTTCTACAGGTTTGGAGTTTTGTTTGTTCTTTTTCTACCTCCTTTAGGTATAAGGTAGATTTTTGAGGTTGTATAGTTGAGATTTTTCTTGCTTCTTGAAGTAGTCCTCTTTTGCTATAAACTTCAGTCTTTGAACAGCTTTTGCTGAATCCCAAAGATTTTGGACCAGTGTTTTGTTTTGTTTTTATTTGTCTCCATGTATTTTTTGATTTCCTCTTTGATTTCTTGGTTGACCCATTCATTGTCTAGTAGCATGTTATTTAACTTGCATGTATTTGTGGTCTTTCCAGATTTTTTTCTTGTGGGTGATTTCTAGTTTTATAGTGTTGTGGTCAGAAAAGATGCATAGTATGACTTCAATCTTTTTAAATTTTTTGAGACTTGTTTTGTGGCCTACTATGTGATCTATTCTGGAGAATGTTCCATGTGTCCTTGAAAATAATGTGTATTTTGCTGGTTTAGGATGGAGTGTTCTGAAGCGATCTATTAGATCCATCTGGTTCAATGTGTCATTCAAAGCCACTCTTTCCTTGTTCATTTTCATTTTGGGTGATCTACCCATTGATGTAAGTAAGGTATCAAAGTCCCCTACTATTATTATATTACTATCAATTAGTTCCTTTAGGTTTGTGATTAACTGCTTTATGTATATGGGTGCTCCCGTATTTTATTCTTTTTGATATAATTGTAAATGGGATTTTTTTTAAATTTCTTTTTCAGATCAATCTTTTATGACTCATCCCCCACCCTCTCACACTATTAAAAGCTTTTCATTATGTCCTCTGGAACTTATGTCCCATCATTGACACAATTTTCTATAATCTTAACCTACTATCTCAACAACTCTTTCAGTACCTTATTTATTATTAAAGGATTATAGGAGAATATTATGAAAAATTATATGCCAACATATAATAAATTATTTTACCTAAAAGCTGAATTATCTCATGAAGATATTGACTCTCTTATACCTCTCTTAAATGTTTAATATTTTTATTACCACACCACATTTTATCACTAGCTTTTGAGGTACATAGGTGTCTTCATTTCTCTTTAGTAATACTTTTAGATCATTTCTCTCTTCCCTCTCTGAAAGTACCTAGCTTTGAATTTCACGTCATGGGATTAATATAGCCAAGAACTCCTCCTAATTTTGGTCACCAACAGACTTCAAGGTCACTCTGCCTCATTTTTCAAATGTACTAACTCCTGAATTATTGTCACTCTCTCCTACACAATACTAGTCCTATTACTTTTGATATAAATATCTGGATGATCTGTCCAATCTGGTCTATTTGATCCTTGAACTTCTCTCCTCCAGTGATGTTATACTCTACTTTTGACTTCAGCCCTTATTTTCAAGGTCATACATTGGAACTTATCATTTTCTTTATCTTCACTGACTATAACTGCAGTTTCCAACATTCCATTCTGTGAGCACCATCTCTTCTTGTTCTCTCTCAGTTCTTCTAGTTCCACAAATTGAGGAAACACTCAACTCCATTGGAACTTATATTCTATTGATACCACCACCCTTTTAACTCCCCTTCACCTCCTCATTTTCTTTCCCTAACACTATTAAATCTAATGGTTAAGCATTGCAAACTTTCTGTATATATCCTTAACTCTCTCACTCATCCCTTTCTTCATCTAACTGTGCTGACAAACATGCATGCATCTCTAGTTAAATCTGCATCTCCACTGCTTCCATATCTGCACTAATGTAGCTTAAATATGACTGGATAAAAGTAGTATTATATTGACTGGCTTTGCTTTTAGTTTAAGAGCACAACGTTTAATGATGTTATTATAGATAATGCGACCACATATTTTATTGTCAAAACTGAAACACTTTTGATAGTGAAAAAAGGTGTTATTGGTAATTACCATAAATATAAATCAGTACTGTCCAAGGTAAATTGGGACTGTCCTGGGCCAATTGTTATGTATGGTCACTCAAATTTTTGATGAACTGCCCATAATACTATCTGAGCCAAGTGGGCATCTTTGGTATAACTGACTTCACTCAAGGGCTTCACTGCAATAATTCCCCCTTCCTCCCATATAATTTTCTTCATACAAAGGATAGTTATTCTCAATGACCTCTACATTATTAAGTCCAATGGGAAATTATCTGTGTTCATATGACTGTACTTCCCAGTAGTATTTTACAAATATTGCCATACTCCCCCTGAAAAACTTTTCTCAGCTGACATCTAGAACACTACACACTTCCAGATGTCTCCTTAATTTACTGGCTGCTTCTTTGCAGAATCCTTTGCTAGATCCTCTTCATCTCCCAGGCTACTTAAAGTTTTGTGCCCTATGGCACAAACCTCAGTCCTTTTACTTTCTCTACCACCACCCATTCCCTTGTTGACTTAAACTTGGTTCTTGGAGTTAAATACTAGCTAGATGGTAATGGTTTCACATTTGTGTCTCCAAACAAGCTCTCTCTCCTTAATAGAAGATGTTCATATTCAACTGCTTATGCTCTCTAGTTAGATGTCAAAAAGGTAACCAAATGTAACAAAGTTAAGATTTCCAAATCTAAACTCTTGACTTTCCCTCCAAAACTGCTATTCTCTCAGTCATCTCCTATCTTTGTTAAAGAGGGCTGGTATCCAAGATCTATAAGAACTTCTCAAACTCAACACCCAAAAAACAAATAATCAAGTCAAAAAATGGGCAGAAAACATGAAAAGACACTTCTCTGAAGAAGACATACAAATGGCTAACAGACACATGAAAAAATGTTCATCATCATTAGCCATCAGGGAAATTCAAATCAAAACCACATTGAGATGCCACCTTACACCAGTTAGAATGGCAAAAATGGACAGGGAAAGAAACAACAAATGTTGGAGAGGTTGTGGAGAAAGGGGAACCCTCTTACACTGTTGGTGGGAATGCAAGTTGGTATAGCCACTTTGGAAAACAGTGTGGAGGTGCCTCAAAAAATTAAAAATAGAGCTACCCTATGACCCAGCAATTATACTCCTGGGTATTTACCCCAAAGACACAGATGTAGTGAAAAGAAGGGCCCTATGCACCCCAATATTCATAGCAGCAATGTCCACAATAGTCAAACTGTGGAAAGAGCCGAGATGCCCTTCAACAGATGAATGGATAAAGAAGATGTGGTCCATATATACAATGGAATATTACTCAGCCATCAGAAAGGATGAATACCCAACTTTTACATCAACATGAATGGGACTGGAGGAGATGATGCTAAGTGAAATAAGGCAAGCAGAGAAAGTCAATTATCATATGGTTTCACTTATTTGTGGAACATAAGGAATAGCATGGAGGACATTAGGAGAAGGAAGGGAAAAAGGAAGGGGGGGAATCGGAGGGAAAGATGAACCATGAGAGACTGTGGACTCTGAGGAACAAACAGGGTTTTAGAGGGGAGGAGGGAGGGGGGATGGGTTAGCCTGATGATGGGTATTAAGTAGGGCACCCACTGCATGGAGCACTGGGTGTTATATGAAAACAATGGATCGTGGATCACCACATCAAAAAGCAATGATGTATTGTATGGTGACTAACATAATAAAATTTAAAAATTAAAAAAAAAAAGTCTTTCAGTTATTCAAAGCAAAAACTTGAAGTTAGTTTTTAACTCTCTTTTACTCTCCCACTCCATCTTAAAATCAACCAACAAGTCATATTCACTTTACCTTCAAAATATATCCAGAGTCTGACCAGATATTACTATCTCTACGATTACAATTCTGATCTAACTCTTCATTATTTCTTACCTAGATTATAGCAACAGATCACCTTGCGTCCTTCCTTTTTCCTCTGTAGTCTGTTCAACATAGCACCTACAGTGACTATTTAAACCTAAAACACTGTCACTATTTTGCTCAAAACCTCTGCAGGATTCTTATTTTACTTAGAGTAAAAGTTGAAGTTCTTTGGTAGACCAACAAGCTCCTTCATTATATTGCTGCCACTTGGCAGTACCTGACATGATTAGTGTCCTCAGATTATTTTCAGTCACAACTGCTGTTTCTCAAGCATAACCAGAATACTTCCTCAGAGTACTTGTACTCACTGTTCCCTTTACCACAAATATTTTTCTTCCAGCTATCCATATATCTTTCATATGTTGCTTACATTTCACTGTCTCAGGAGATTCAATTCTTATATTCACAAACCACTAAAAATGCAATTTCCATAAGAATAGCGATTTTAATCAGTTTTTTCCCCTCACTGTTATATTGCAATCACAGAGTAGATTCTCAATAAATACTCACTGAATAAATGGGTGAATTCAATATTTCTTTGTTTCTTAGCAGGCTCTGATAGCTTCCTGATTTTATAATATAAAACAACGGTTGATCTCTCTAATAGTTGATGACATAATTGAAATTTTACCCCATTGACTTGGAGCAACCGTATGGTTCAAGGTAGAGAAAAAAAATCTGTCATATTTCTAAAAGGCGAGTATCCCAGAGGAACTGTAACACCAGACTCTCTGTTGAAGTTCAGGGTCTCTTTTTTACCTGGCTCTTTCCTGGTCTTTCCTAACTTCAGAAAAATATGAAATCAAAAGCCAAATTCAAAAAATAAGGCCTAGACCCAAGGCAAATGGAAAATAGAAGGATGTGTTTATCCTATTTAAAGTCCTGAACAAAAATTTAATGAATAAAACATTTACTTGTATTTCATAAATGTTTCATGAGGCAACCACAATGACAGGTGTTTTTATTCTTAGTGTGTATAAGAATCCCATTGTTACTTCTTCAAAATGCAGATTACCTGACCCCATTTCTAGAGGTTTGTCCAGTGAATTTTGGGTGGGGACCAAGATGTAGATTTCTAACAAGTAACCAACCCTACCTATGATGTCAACCAAATAGCAAAACACATTGAAAAAGACTGACATACATGTTTGAAAACTGAATCCATTACTAATCAATAGTGGTTATTTGGAGAGTATGCCATTTATCTTCTTGAAGAAGCTACAGTTACAGCACACAGCTAGTTAAAGATGCAGAAATTCTTATTTCAGCCTTACATTTTCCGTCTGAGGCATCTCTAACAAAAACATGATCCCTAACTATTAAGAAAAATGTTAATTTTCTTCATTATCATCTATTTAAGGATTGGTCATAAATTTGCAATTAAAATCAATCCATCTATTTGAAGTTGGTATTTCTAAATATCAACTCTACTCCAAAACAAATTACTTACTTTAAAGCACAACAAACCATATCACACCCAAACATCTCTAGGGGTCACATTGCACTCAAACCGAAGGTAGGATATTACTGATAATTAAAAAGACTGTTCTGGTAAAGGATAGGTTAATTTATTGGAAATCAACATGGAATGTCAAAAACAATAAGGAACCTCAATTAGTAGTGCTGGTTCTGCCACTGGCAGGACTTATTTTCTATATCTTTAAAATCAATAAGCTTGACTAACAATTTCTACTTTTCTACTTGCTCAAGGTTGTATCTTCAATATCATATCTTTACAAACCAAGAAAATAAATTCATGAAAAATTTTGTCAAATTTTTAAAATAAACACTAATTTTTAGATGAAATAGTTTTAGTCATCTGGAGAATTAATTCCTTGGGAAATAATTCCTCACTTAATTCCTTATAAGTTGTATACAGAAGATCTCACTATAAATTTATGCAAATTAATTACCAGTATATATTCATATCCCTCATAATTACAAATATTGGTCAGAGGAATAAAATGTATTTAGAGAACCTATCAATGATCTCTGCTATTGTCACCAATCTAGCACTGATTCTCAGAGACCACAAACCCTTTGAACTAAAATGTATAAATCTTTTTACTTCAAAACCAAATCAATCTCAGTTTCTTTTAGAAGGTCTAACGTTATGTAATTGACCTCAAGACAAGAAGTCGTAAAAATCTGTTCAACTGATTGCATTAAAAAAGGAGAAAAAAAATCCTCAGAGAAAATCACTAATCCTATTGCACCAAACCTGGGTTGTGGTGGTAGTTTATGTGAATATGGTTCCTATGTGTATACTAAAAATTACATTTAAGAAAAATAAAGCTACACAAATCACCTTGAAATCACATACCACATCGTTATTATTATAAATTCCTGGACCATATTAGATAATTATTCATGGTGATTATAAATTAATGAATGATTAGTATGCAATAACTAGCTAGAACCATTATTTTACCATTTATGAAACAAAGGACTTTGTGCGGAATTGTCAACATTTGTATGTGTATTGGATTTTTCCTTCTCTCAGGAAGTTCTGGTATACCAGTTGGCAGGCGATCTGGAAATATGTAGAATTTAGTATCTGAAAGAACTGTAAGGCACCACACAGAGTCTCTAATTTCCCACAAAGTGTATTTGTAGCAATTTGTAAAAGTAGTGCTGAATTAACCCAGGTGGCCCTAATTGTTCCATAATTTGCTTCAGGATCCCCTGAAGCAATTTGGAAACAGTTGAATTTATACAACAACTTAATTTCCCATGAATTCTTTGGACCTTTGCTACCAGTTCAGATGCCAAGAATGACTCCTGGAATCTTTACAGCATTGCACTTCACTGTCCATGAGGCCTCATCATTTTTGGTTCAATAATGGTAAATAACCATTCAATAAAAAAATGAATAGGTATTGATTACATTGTAATTAGATGCCCATTATAAGATATATAAAGATTAATTCATCCTGATATTTACAATCAGGGAAAAGGCCATTATATTTTACTATAAATCATGTAATACAGTATTAGGTTCCAAAAGATTATTTCAGATAAATTCATTGCTAGTTCAGAGATGAGAACTATATATTTCTTGGTAGATATTTGTCTAAGGGTAGCATGAATTTGAATTAGACCTTGAAGGATGGGTGGATTTTGAATATACGAGAATTGGGTGGAACATATACCAAACAGAGAACAGCGCAAAAGAATATAGGTCTTTATGTATAGGAGAGTAACAAAATGGATGAGATGGGGGACATTAGGGGAGAAAGAAAGAAGAAAGGGAAGAAGGAAGGAAGGAAACGAAAGCAAAGAAAATTTGTGAAAATGCAGTATAAGTTGAGTAGTTTGAAGAAGATTGCAAAGTCATATTAGGGCAATGTCATGGAAATCTTTGAATGACTGAGTGAGACACTTAAGAGTTGCAGTTAGTGACCTGAGATTTAACAATCTGTGGTGAACATCTCGTGACCTGTTCATTCTGTATGTTCCCAATGTTTGTTTCTTGTCAAAATGAAGAATCAAACCAAGATATGTCCATTTGCCATGATTATAATTGCTGCAACAATTTGGTTTATTTTCTTTGACTGTCATATGTCAAAACCTAATAAACATAGATTTTCTTTATAAATGTCTACTGAAAAAAGGGAGGAAGTGAAAAATATTAAATTTATGGTTTTCACTTTCTCATATTTCCTGTAGCTCCACAGTTGTTTTTGTTTTGTTTTTTTTGTTTTTTGTTTTTTTGTTTTTTTGGAAACATTTTCTTCATGCTGTGAACTGACAGCCAGTCTTCAAAGTGCAATTCTCCTTAAGTGAGGACCGTTCAACATCTTTCTCCTTTTGGCAAGGAATCAATAGTGCATTAAATTCTAGAATGTGCATTCTGTTGGCAAAATCTTGCCATTTGCAATGACATGGATGGAGCTAGAGAGTATTATGCTAAGCAAAATGAGGCAGAGAAAGACAAACACCGTATGATTTCACTCATATGTGGAATTTAAGAAACAAAGCCAATGAGCAAAGGAAAAAAAAGAGAGAGAGAGAGAGACAAACCAAGAAACATACTCATAACTATGGAGAACAAACTGATGGTTCCCAGATGGGAGGTGGGTAGGGGGAGGAGTGAAATAGGTGATGGGGATTAAGGAGGGCACTTGCTGTGATGAGCACCAGGGGTGATGTATGGAAGGGTAGAATCACTATCTTGTACACTTGAAACTAATATTACACTATATGTTAATTAACTGGAATTTAAATAAAAACAAAAGATTTATTTTATTGTATTGTTTTTATAAGACTTGAAATCTACTAGGATAAGAAGATGGTTTCTGTCTTGAATTAGGCAAAGCTAAGAGATCTAAGCTAGGTTTATATATGTATGATCCTGTTTCTAGTTTTCTCTGTCCCTGAAAAGTTTAGAAAACCTAGAGATAGCGAAGATGCTCTATCATGATCAAGAGTTTATACAAGGAAGAAGAAAAAGTTCACTAATACAATAAATAACCCCAGAAAATGAGATATTTGGTTTTGTTCTTGATGAATTAGGAGATCTCCTCTCTTGTTATGGGTAACAGAGAGAGGAGGTTTAGTTAATAGACTGTTTTAGGAGCTGTCCTGAAGGAAAACCCCACTTGGGCCACGATTAAGTAAGATAAATTGTTCAAGACAAGAAGAGCATAGTGCATGGCTCTTGGAGGTCAATACTAGGGTAGACCAAAACTGGGTGCAAATGAAAGTTTACCAGGAGATGATACGGACCTTTAGAGAACTGGGGCAAGAAAAAACAAAGCAGCACAATAATTTTATATTTAATTTATGTAAGTGGAAAAGTCAAGTGTGAGGTACTACTGCTGTATCAGTCTTAGATACGTAGGAGATGGTGTGGACTTGGATTTATAGACAGATGAGGAGCCAGTGTCTTACTGGCAAGCTTGTTGAATAACTGGGACTATCACACTTGCCCCATTCCTTCACTTCTATTCTCCCTCTTGGGAGCACAATGAGGGGATGGCATGGTCTATATGCAGAATAATATGGTACAATATTATAGATAGAAGAAACTAAATAAAGAGTTATTTAAAATAAAGCTAAAAATTTACTAAAATTCTAGATTCGTTATATATAATACCCAAATATAAGACCCTCATTTTTTTATTCCTTTTCAATTTTCATGTTAGTTAAGAAACTTCACTCCTAAGTTATTTTATTGATTGTAGTTCTTTTGCTTTCTCCTGTGAAAATGCATATACATGGGTCAATAACTTGTTAGTTTCTGGGCAATATATTGATCCTTCTATTTGTTTTTCTGTTGTCTTTGTCTTCCCATGTACTCTCATCTCTTTGAATAACTCTTTCTGGAGTAAACTAATATGCTCTAACAAGGAGTTTAATTATATCTGAGCGGCATAATATTTTGGGCAGTTTATATACTTGAACTCAAAGTGAACCTGAACCTTTAAAGCTGTTGTTGAGACCAAACTGCTGATGGAAACAAAAATATGCATCTCTGGTTACTCATTAAATGCAAGAGTGTACAGTTTTTAAAATCATAACTAGAAATTCATGATCATAAAGCTCATTGAAATTCATGTATACAGAGTGAACACATCTATTGATGGTAGGATAGCCTAAAAATTCAAGTTCTATTAAAAAGGCAGAATGTTTCACAGATTGAGTGATTTTTTTTTAAAATACTAAATTACAAATAAACTAAGTACAAAAAAAATTTTCAAGGAAGTAATTTCTGTAACTGAATTCAATGTTTCCAAATTTTTTTAAATAAAATGAATTTATATACAGAGAGAAAAAATACCTTTAAAAGTTTTAGTTCTGGAAATGGTGGCATATATATATATATATATATATATATATATATATATATATATATATACACACACACACACACACACATTTTTTTTTTTTATCAGAGTGATACTCCTTCATTTGGCAATTAAATACTGGAAAGGGAGCCTGTCTGAAGTCACTTGAGAGAAAACAAGAACAGACAAAAACTAGAGGAGATCTCACCCTAGGGAGAAAGGAAATATTCATAAGAGTCAAGTTTATATGGATTTTCTGAGGGGATGATAGGGTCTATGACCCTATGAGGTGCTCTACACAGTTCAAATCAAAATCTTCAGACTGATTGGTCTCAAGTCAGAGGAGATTGGGACTTTCTAAGTGAGTGGAAATTGAGATTAGATAAATCAGGAAAAGGATAAGCCATAGCTGAGGGAACCCCCAAATCTGTGTAAAAACTTCCACTAAATACTTGATTAACCCCTGAACTGTTCTTATGTGGGCAAGACTCTAGTGAGTTCAAGGAAAAACAGCATATGGAAAGGTGAAAAAGGTGAGGAGAGATTTCAATTGCTGCCTACCACAGGGAAGGCAGAATTTGGTATTTGGTTCCCTTCAAGTAAACATAATTTAGAAAATACCTCTTGTCCTCTGTTGACACTCCAAAGAGCACTGCCTCAGGAGCAAAAAAAATGTATCCTTGGACAATTAATTCACTGTAGGATAATGGGTCAACTGAACACAAAACCACCCTAACAAAACAAAACTAAAATGTAAGCCTACAGGACTCTAAGGTTACCTCCTGCAAGGTTACTGGCGGAAGAATAAAATAGAAGCAGAGTTTCTATAATTATCAGAAAAAACATCCAGTAAATAATACAAAGTTACCACCCATGTGGAGAAACAAAGAAATAGGAACCATGAGCAAGGGAAATGCCATTCAATAGGAAAACAATCCACAATCTACAATGTTAAAAGTAGCACAGATGAATATGAAAGTGATAGTGTTAAAATCTAAGAATTTATACAAGAATACGGATAAAATGGGTAAGGAAATAGGAAATTTAAGGAGAGATTTAGACTCTGTAAGAAGGAAAATGGAAAACCTAGAACAGATAACTAAAATACAAATTTTTTAAATCACTGGATTAGATTAACATCAAAGTAAACAAAACAGAAGAAAGAAAATCAATATAGGAAATAATACAGAAAACTAATACATATTTAGTTAAGCCAAATATGGCAAAAAAGAGCAGAAAAAAGGTAAAAGGTGGAAAAACTATACTATGCAGGAGTAATATTAACAAAACTGTTAGGATTCTATAAATTCAAAATAGAATTCAAGTTGAGGAGTGTTACAAATAAATAATTTCATAACAAAGAGTCGATTAGTTAAGATGACATAACAAACTAAATGTGTAATATAGCAGAAATATGTCTAAAAAAGAAAAGAAATACATTTTCTCTAGTGAAAGAGGGAAGAAACTTCCCCTCTTCCCATTCTTAGAACATTCACTTAAGACAACTTGTAATTGTGAATTTTTTTCTCTGCCACCCTGAGATGTATATAAATTTTTTATTTTTAAAGATTTTATTTATTCATTTGAGAGAGAGAGAGACAGAGAGCACAAGTGAGGGGAGAGGCAGAGGGAGAGGGAGAAGCAAACTCCTCAATGAGCAGGGAGCTCAATATGGGTCTAGGTCCTAGGAGATCATGACCTGAACCAAAGATAGATGCTCAACCATCTGAGCCACCCAGGCCCCCATATGTAAATCTTTTTAAAAGATAAATAAAGCCTCTTGCCAGTGTTATAAGCCTAACCCTAGCCCTCAAGGACTTGGGAGCTGTCTGGTAATGTAATCAAGGAAGAGAGCACCCCTCCCATGGGAGGGTAAGGGCCTAACTTTAGCTGGCTTCAAGTTCAAAACCTATGACCCATCATAGAGATGGAAGAAATTCACTTTCCTTTAGATAAAGGCAGTTAGCAAACACAAGTGGCTTCCCAATTACCAGATAAATTTAGGATGAAGTATGTGTATCAAATGTGCTGTCAGGTCCTCTTTCTTGAGTTATCATTGAGCTTGAAAACATGTATGAAATGGGCTGCATCTGCCTGAGTATATAAAAGGATGAAATTTCTGTTTTTGCAATTTAGTGGGTTACCTGTGATAGACATCACATTCCAGATTAATGCTTATTTAATACGAAAACTATGTTCTTTTTTTTCCACTTCTGTGGAGAGGTTTGCTACAGTGTCAAGAGACTTTCTTTTAAATTATTTTTTCCCAACTGTATGCACCTAATAACATAGCTTCAAAATATATGAAGCAAAATTGGTATGACTAAATGGTATAATAGAGAAATCTATACTTCTATTTAGATTTTTTTAAACTTTCCTTCCTCAGTGATTGAAAGTTGACAAATTATCAATACTAAACATGATTTTAAAAACACTATAAGACAAACTAATAAAATATAAAATATATATAGTTAATAAAATATTAATCAATTTTTGTAAAACATTACAATGAGTAATTGCAGAGTACTCATTTTTTCAAGTGCAACTAGGGTATCAGATGGGCCATAAAATATTCTCAGTAAATCATTTCAAACACTGAAATACAAAGTATGTTCTCTGACAAAATGTAATGAAATTGAAAATAAGTAAGATTTCTAGAAAAGCCCAATATTTGGAAATTAAGCAACACACATCTAAATGAACCAAGGGGCAAAAAGGAAACCATATAATTTGTGGTTCTAAGAGGGAAATGTATAATTCTATACTCATATTAGAAAAAAATGTATTAGGAGGGCGGAGCAAGATGGTGGAGGAGTAGGAGACCTGGATTGCGGCTCCTCTCAGGAATTCAGCTGGATAGGGATCAAACCATTCAGAACACCTACAAACTCAACAGGAGATCAAAAAAAAGAATAGCAACAACTCTCTCATCAGAAAAGCGACCACTTTCTGGAAGCAGGGACCCAACAAGCGGCAGATCCGGGGAGATTCACTTTCCTCCCCCAAGAGGAGCCATGTGGGAGTGCACCGCAGGGATCTGCTGGGTTTGGAGACTACGTGTGGGGTCGGGTGCCAGAGATAGAGACGCGCGGTCACAGACCAGGTGAGCACAGAGTGCCACCGGAGACCGGGGAGACGGGAGTGACTGACGGCTTTTCTCTGGGGGCTCACTGAGAAGCAGGGACCCGAGTTCTCAGCTCCTCCAGGGCGGAGATTGGAAGGCCGCCATCCTCACTCTCCTCCTACAAAGCTGTACGGAAATCTCGCAGGGAACAAAAGCTCTGGAGAGCAACCGGAGCAGATTACTTAGCCCAGACCAGGCAAGGGCGGGGCAATTCCACCTCCGGCAAAGACATTTGGAAACCATGGCAACAGGCCCCTCCCCCAGAAGATCAGCGAGAACAGCCGGCCAAGACCAAGTTTACCAATCAATGAGAACGGCAGAACTCCAGCGCTAGGGGAATACTGCACATAGAATCCATGGCTTTTTTACCATGATTCTTTAGTCTTTCAAAGTTGATTTTTTTTTAACTGTCTTTTTTTCTTTTTGAATTTTTCTTTTTCCCCTTTTCAACCAACATCTTATCAATCCCTTTTTTAAAAAACATTTTTATTTTCATTTTTTAGAGTCATATTCTATCCCTTCATAGTAGTTACCCGTATTTTAGGCATATATATGTAAGTTGTTCTCTCTTTAAAATTTTGAGATAGTTTCTTCTAACAGATCAAAATACACCCTAAATCTCTAGTATATGGTTTTTTCTACTCCCGTGCCTGATCACATTCTCTCCCTTTTTTTTCTTTTTTCTTTTTTTAAATCCTCTTCTTTCTTTTTTCAACAACTTCTTATCAATTCCTTTTATAAATTTTTTTATACTTTCCATCTTTACAGTCATATTCCATCCCTTCATGATATCAACCCTTATTTTTGTACATATATAAGTTTTTCTTTCTTTAAAATTTTGGGAGGCACTTTCTTCTAAAAGACCAAAATACACCCCAAATCTAGTGTGTGGCACTGATCTATATACCAGCCTGATCATATCTGATCACATTCTGGGTTTTTTTGTTGTTGTTGTTTTGTTTTGTTTGTTTTTGTTTGTTTGTTTTGTTTGTCTTTATCTTTTTCTTTTTCTTTTCTTCTCTCTTTCCCTTTCTTTTCCCACTGCTTCAGGTCTTTTCTGATTTGTTTAGAGTATACTTTCTGGGGACGTGGTTACTCTGCTAGCATTTTGTTCTCTCATTAATCTATTCTCCTCTGCACAAAATGACAAGACGGAAAAAATCACCTCAACAAAAAGAACAAGAGGTAGTACCGACGGCCAGGGACCTACTCAATACGGACATTAGTACGATGTCAGATCTAGAGTTCAGAATCATCACTTTAAAGATACTAGCTGGGCTTGGGAAAAAAATGGAAGTTATTAGAGAAACCCTTTCTGGACAAGTAAAAGAACTAAAATCTAACCAAGTAGAATCAAAAAGGCTATTAATGAGGTGCAATCAAATATGGGGGCACTAACTGCTAGGATAAATGAGGCAGAAGAGAGAATCAGTGATACAGAAAACCAAATGATGGAAAATAAAGAAGCTGAGAAAAAGAGAGATAAACAACTACTGGATCACGAGGACAGAATTCGAGAGATAAGCGATACCATAAGACGAAACAACATTAGAATAATTGGGATCCCAGAAGAAGAAGAAAGAGAGAGAGGGGCAGAAGGAATAATGGAGCAAATTATAGCAGAGAACTTCCCTAATTTGGGGAAGGAAACAGGCATCAAAATCCAGGAAGCACAGAGAACCCCTCGCAAAACCAAGAAAAATAGGTCAACACCCCCACATCTAATAGTAAAACTTACGAGTCTCATAGACAAAGAGAAAATCCTGAAAGCAGCTCGGGAGAAGAGATATGTAACCTACAAGGGTAGAAACATTACATTGAGAACAGACCTATCCACAGAGACCTGGCAGGCCAGAAAGGACTGGCAGGATATACTCAGAGCACTAAACGAGAAAAATATGCAGCCAAGAATACTCTATCCAGCTAGGCTGTCATTGAAAATTGAAGGAGAGATAAAAAGCTTCCAGGACAAACAAAAACTAAAGGAATTTTCAAACACAAAACCAGCCCTACAAGAAATCTTGAAAGGGGTCCTCTAAGCAAAGAGAGAGCCTAAAAGCAACATGGACCAGAAAAGAACACAGACAATATACAGTAACAGTCACCTTACAGGCAATACAATGGCACTAAATTCCTATCTTTCAATACTTACCCTGAATGTAAATGGGCTCAATGCCCCAATCAAAAGACACAGGCTATCAGACTGGATTAAAAAACAAGACCCATCGATATGCTGTCTGCAAGAGACTCATTTTAGAACCAAAGATACACCATGATTGAAAGTGAGGGGGTGGAAAACCATTTACCATGCTAATGGACACCAAAAAAAAGCTGGGGTGGCAATCCTTCTATCAGACAAATTAGATTTTAAACCAAAGACTGTAATAAGAGATGCGGAAGGACATTATATCCTACTTAAAGGGTCTATCCAACAACAAGATCTAACAATTGTAAGTATCTATGCCCCTAATATGGGAGCAGCCAATTATATAAGGCAATTAATAACAAAAGCAAAGAAACACATCGACAACAATACAATAATAGTGGGGGACTTTAACACCCCCCTCACTGAAATGGACAGATCCTCTAAGCAAAAGATCAACAAGGAAATAAAGACTTTAAATGACACACTGGACCAAATGGACTTCACAGACATATTCAGAACATTCCACCCCAAAGCAACGGAATACACATTCTTCTCTAGTGCCCATGGAACATTCTCCAGAATAGATCACATCCTAGGTCAAAAATCAGGTCTCAACCGGTACCAAAAGATTGGGATCATTCCCTGCCTATTTCCAGACCACAATGCTTTGAAACTAGAACTCAATCACAAGAGGAAAGTCGGAAAGAACTCAAATACATGGAGGCTAAAGACAATCCTACTGAAGAATGAATGGGTCAACCAGGAAATTAAAGAAGAATTAAAAAAATACATGGAAACCAATGAAAATGAAAACACAACTATTCAAAATCTTTGGGATGCAGCAAAGGCAGTCCTAAGAGGAAAGTATATAGCAAGCCATTCTCAAGAAACAAGAAAGGTCTCAAATACACAACCTAACCCTATACCTAAAGGAGCTGGAGAAAGAACAGCAAATAAAGCCTAAACCCAGCAGGAGAAGAGAAATGATAAAGATCAGAGCAGAAATCAATGAAATAGAAACTAAAAGAACAGTAGAACAGATCAACGAAACTAGGAGCTGGTTCTTTGAAAGAATTAACAAGATTGATAAACCCCTGGCCAGACTTATCAAAAAGAAAAGAGAAAGGACCCAAATCAACAAAATCATGAATGAAAGAGGAGAGATCACAACCAACACCAAACAAATACAAACAATTATAAGAACATACTATGAGCAACTCTATGCCAGCAAATTAGATAACCTGGAAGAAATGGATGCATTCCTAGAGATGTATCAACCACCAAAACTGAACCAGGAAGAAATAGAAAACCTGAGCAGACCTATAACCACTAAGGAAATTGAAGCAGTCATCAAAAATCTCCCAAAAAACAAAAGCCCAGGGCCAGATGGCTTCCCAGGGAAATTCTACCAAACATTTCAAGAAGAATTAATACCTATTCTTCTGAAACTGTTCCAAAAAATAGAAACGGAAGGAAAACTTCCAAACTCATTTTATGAGGCCAGCATTACCTTGATCCCAAAACCAGACAAAGACCCCATCAAAAAGGAGAATTACAGACCAATATCCCTGATGAACATGGATGCAAAAATTCTTACCAAAATACTAGCCAATAGGATCCAACAGTACATTAAAAGGATTATTCACCACGACCAAGTGGGATTTATCCCTGGGCTGCAAGGTTGGTTCAACATCCGCAAATCAATCAATGTGATACAATACGTTAATAAAAGAAAGAACAAGAACCATATGATCCTCTCAATAGATGCAGAAAAAGCTTTTGACAAAGTACAGCATCCTTTCTTGATCAAAACTCTTCAGAGTATAGGGATAGAGGGTACATACCTCAATATCATAAAAGCCATCTATGAAAAACCCACAGTGAATATCATTCTCAATGGGGAAAAACTGAGAGCTTTCCCCCTAAGGTCAGGATCACGGCAGGGATGTCCACTGTCACCACTGCTATTCAACATAATATTGGAAGTCCTAGCCACAGCAATCAGACAACAAAAAGAAATAAAAGACATCCAAATCGGCAAAGAAGAAGTCAAACTCTCATTCTTTGCAGATGATACGATACTTTATGTGGAAAACCCAAAAGACTCCACCCCAAAACTGCTAGAACTCATACAGGAATTCAGTCAAGTGGCAGGATATAAAATCAATGCACAGAAGTCAGTGGCATTTCTATACACCAACAAGACAGAAGAAAGAGAAATTAAGGAGTCGATCCCATTTACAATTGCACCCAAAACCATAAGATACCTAGGAATAAATCCAACCAAAGAGGCAAAGAATCTGTACTCAGAAAACTATAAAATACTTATGAAAGAAATTGAGGAAGACACAAAGAAATGGAAAAACGTTCCATGCTCATGGATTGAAAGAACAAATATTGTGAAGATGTCAATGCTACCTAGAGCAATCTACACATTCAATGCAATCCCCATCAAAATACCACCAACTTTTTTCAAAGAAATGGAACAAATAATCCTAAAATTTGTATGGAACCAGAAAAGACCCCGCATAGCCAGAGGAATGTTGAAAAAGAAAAGCAAAGCTGGCAGCATCACAATTCTGGACTTCCAGCTCTATTACAAAGCTGTCATCATCAAGACAGCATGGTACTGGCACAAAAACAGACACATAGATCAATGGAACAGAATAGAGAGCCCAGAAATGGACCCTCAAGTCTATGGTCAACTCATCTTCGACAAAGCAGGAAAGAATGTCCAATGGAACAATAACAGTCTCTTCAACAAATGGTGTTGGGAAAATTGGATAGCCACTTGCAGAAAAATGAAACTGGACCATTTCCTTACACCACACACAAAAATAGACTCCAAATGGTTGAAAGACCTCAACGTAAGACAGGAGTCCATCCAAATCCTAAAGGAGAACACAGGCAGCAACCTCTTTGACCTCAGCCGAAGCAACTTCTTCCTAGAAACATCGCCAAAGGCAAGGGAAGCAAGGGCAAAATGAACTATTGGGACTTCATCAAGATAAAAAGCTTTTGCAAAGCAAAGGAAACAGTCAACAAAACCAAAAGACAACCGACAGAATGGGAGAAGATATTTGCAAATGACATATCAGATAAAGGGCTAGTATCCAAAATCTATAAAGAACTCATCAAACTCAACACCCAAAGAACAAAGAATCCAATCAAGAAATGGGCAGAAGACACGAACAGACATTTTTCCAAAGAAGACATCCAAATGGCCAACAGACACATGAAAAAGTGCTCAATATCACTCGGCATCAGGGAAATCCAAATCAAAACCTCAATGAGATACTACCTCACACCAGTCAGAATGGCTAAAAATAACAAGTCAGGAAATGACAGATGTTGGCAGAGATGTGGAGAAAGGGGAACCCTCCTACACTGTTGGTGGGAATGCAAGCTGGTGCAGCCACTCTGGAAAACAGTATGGAGTTCCTCAAAAAGTTGAAGATAGAGATACCCTATAGCCCAGCAATTGTACTACTGAGTATTTACCCCAAAGATACTAATGTAGGGATCCGAAGGGGTATGTGCACCCCAATGTTTATAGCAGCAATGTCCACAATAGCCAAACTGTGGAAAGAGCCAAGATGTCCATCGACAGATGAATGGATAAAGATGTGGTGTATATATATACAATGGAATATTATGCAGCCATCAAAAAGAATGAGATCTTGCCATTTGCAACGACGTGGATGGAACTGGAAGGTATTATGTTGAGCAAAATAAGTCAATCAGAGAAAGACATATATCATATGACCTCACTGATATGAGGAATTCTTAATTGCAGGAAACAAACTGAGGGTTGCTGGAGTGGGGGGTGGGGTGGGAGGGATGGGCTGACTGGGTGATAGACACTGGGGAGGGTATTTGCTCTGGTAAGCGCTGTGAATTGTGCAAGACTGTTAAATCTCAGATCTGTACCTCTGAAACAATGAAATATGTTAAGAAAAAAAAAAAGAAGAAGAAGAAGGTAGCAGGAAGGGAAGAACGAAGGGGGGGAATCAGAGGGGTAAATGAACCATGAGAGACGATGGACTCTGAAAAACAAACTGAGGGTTCTAGAGGGGAGGGCGGTGGGAGGATGGGTTAGCCTGGTGGTGTGTATTGAGGAGGGCACATTCTGCATGGAGCACTGGGTGTTATGCACAAACAATGAATCATGGAACACTACATCTAAAACTAATGATGTAATGTATGGGAATTAACATAAGAATAAAAAAAAAGGAAAAAATTTGAAAAAAAATGTATTAGACCCATTGTCTAAACATCAACTTTTAGAAACAAGGAAATGAAGAACAAATTAAAATCAAAGCAAGTAGAAAAAGGATATGACAATGAATACAGAAACTAGTTAGTTAGGAATAGTAGTAGAAAAAATGAACAAAACTCTAATTTCACCCTTTAAAAAGTGCAAGAAAATTTACAGACACATAGAATAATCATGAAAAAAGGGAATATAAATATTATAAAAAGTAAGAGAAAGTATATCATTTCAGACCCTACAGATATTTAAAAGGCTAAAAGAGGAACTCACTACGAATAAATATATGATAAAAAACTTTACCATTAGATAAAATGGACAAATTCCTTCATATGATTATTTAGGAAAATTAATGCAAGATTTAGAAATATTGTCCCTTTTCAGGCCTATTTGGCATCAAGCATCATTCTATGATCACAAAATTTATTTATGCACTAATAAATATAGTAATATAATTATATAATATAAATATTATAAATATTTTGTTATATGTGTTTATTATGTTTTAGTAATGATAGTCTATCTATATTTATTCAATTTATTTGCTATTTTATTAAAAGCCTTAAGTTTGGTTTCATAGTGACAGAATCTGATTTTAGAATCCCCATTTCTTTAAAGCTCTGACTGCTTATTTAAGACACCTAACTGACACTTCAAGCCATAGCATTCTACTCAGGCAGTCACTTGATTAAAAAGGATATTAAAGACATGCATTTATGCACATGTGTGTCTATACATAATGTATACATACTAAATATTTTAAGATATGGATGTGGCCTAACACAACTCTATTTCATAGTATCTAGATAAACCAATCACAACACTATGGTAATTAACTCTTAAAATTGTGATACATAATATCAAAATAGCACCTTACACAGGGAACTTGTTGCAATTTCTATTAAAAAAACTGAACTATTAAAAGCAGAGTCGCATGATATTCTGTGGACAAAGCTACTGATGCAATAGCCTCTCTTCATATGAACTCATGTGAACAAATGTAAGGCTACAATGTCTCTTAACTTGCTCAGCAGTTTCTACTGGCATTGCATTATACTGGCCCATCAGGGGGAAAAGCCAGTTTATTAACACAGTCACTTACTTAGAAATACAAAAGTGGTAGAAATGATTGCTGTAACTGTCCAAGGTTTCTCTGTAGGAGATAATGATTTGCAAAACCCCTTTGAACAAATCTGATTAGGATATAGTTTTTCACACATTATCTCTGTAACACATGGTAAAGAAAACAAAACCTCTAAACACCTCAAATGAGTAAAATCTTTAGGGTATTAAATATAGTCTCCCTAACTGGGTAATGAATAGTGATTTTAAAAACTCAGAATTATCTATTTAGTAAAGAAACAAATTTAAACCTTATTCTAGTCGGTGAAAAACACATCACATTGTGAAACAAAATTGTGATTCCCATTCTCTTCATTAGTTCAGAAACCCAGGGAGTCCATACTGGGTAACTGGCTACAGCAGGAAATTCCACAGTTTAACTGTTCACTCTCAAAACTACAAATGATTTTGCTCGTTTACTTTCTATAGAAACACGACTAATTATGGGATGGTCTTAACATCTCCTAAATAAACATTTTATTTTCTAATAGCCCACATAAAACAGGAGGTTTCACAGTTGACTCAAAGTTACATTCTATTTTATCGTATTTTATTTTTTAGAGAGAGAGAGAGAGCATGTGCAAGCCAGGGGTGGGTGCCGGTGGGCAGAGGGAGAGGGAGAGAATCTTAGAGAATCTTAAGCAAGTTCCACGCTCAACACGGAGCCTAACTTAAGGCTCGATCTCATGACCCTGAGATCATGACCTGAGCCAAAATCAAGAGTTGGACATTTAACTGACTGAACCACCCAGGCACTCAAAGTTATATTCTATTACAGAGGGTTGCGAAAATGCACTTTCAGTTTTGGTTAAACTATGACAAAAATGGGAATAAGTTAGCTCTTGATGGAACAAAGGGATCTGCATTTTCAGATATAAATACTTATGGTGCATCTACTCTCAAAAACAGGTGATGATGAGAAAAATGATGCATTTATTTAACCAGCATGTCAGTGATATGATTGGCACATTTCAGGCACTGCTCTTTGTAAAAGCACACTGTTTTTTTACAAATCCATACCTTATCATTCTTTATGTATATGATATATTTATCAAGTATTGACAAGAGTTTATTTAACATATGTGCAAATTATGAATAAAGTTGCTATAAACACCCATGTGCAGGATTTTGTGTGAGCACAAGCTTTCTACTCCTTTGGGTAAATACCACAGAGTGTGATTGTTGGATCTTACAGTAAGAGTATGTTTAGTTTTGTAAGAAATGACCAACTGTCTTCCAAAGAGACCATACCATTTTGCATTCCCTCCAGCAATGAATGAGAGAGTACCTATTGCTTCACATCCTCCAACATTTAGTATTGTTGGTGTTAGGGATTTTGGCCATTCTCATAATATGTAGTGGGGTGTCATTACTGCTTTAATTTGCATTTCTTTCATGACATATGATGTGGAGCATCTTTCTGCATGCCTATTTGCCATCTATCTCCTCTGGTGAGGTGTTATGGCTCATTTTTAAAATCAGGTTGTTTGGTTTCTTACTGTTGAGTTTTAAGAGATCTTTGTAAATTTTGGATAACACACAGCTGTTTAACACTTAAAACGTGGCTAGTCTGAATTGAAATGTGCAGCAATTGTAAAATAGACACCAAATTCTGAAGGTGTAGTATAGCAAAAAAATCTAACATTGCTTACATTGTTTGTAATTGAAATAATATTTGAGTGAACTGATTAAATTAACCACATTATTAAAATTAATTGCACTTTTTTCTACTTCTTTGTAATGTGGCCACTAGAATTTTCAATTTAACTATGTAGTTCACACTTGCAATATGTTGAGGTATATATGTTCTATAATATGTTCTAATATACACACACACAGCCCTCCTGACCATAATAGCATCTATGCATGAATATGATGTCTTAAATATAGCACTTCCACATTTGACACATATCTACATTGTTAAAATCCAATTTCAGTTTCGGTAGTTTTAGAACTGCTTTCAAACAAACAAATTTAAAAACTTGCATTTTAAGGTTGTCTTGTGGCCAATGCTACATCTCACTTTCCTTGCTTATAGTGTGCTGGATGAACTGTTAAACTAAAAATTATATACCTTCATGAACTGAAAATTATGCATGAAAAAAGTGGTATCTTATGAAGAAAAATTCACTATAGTTTCCAGTTTTGAAAATAATCAGATATAATTAGATAATAAAATAAAGACATACATATACATATGAAAATGAGAAAATTAGTAAAGGAAATTTAAGATACCAGTAATCTACTGAAGAAGGAATCACCAACTATATTTTACATACTTTCTATCATTTTTATTTTAAGCTTTATAGTATAAGATATAAAACTGAATGATGCATACTTTCTAAGTAACCAAGAAAAATCCCAAACTTGTTTTTAGAACTGGTGTTTTCACTTGAAATAAACCAAGTGTCTATTGTAATGCTTATTAGCAGAAACCTCTCTTTAAATTATTGTTTGAGAGAGAGAGAGAGAGAAAGGAGAGGGATAGGGACAAGCAGACTCCACGAAGAGTGCAGAGCCAAACACGGGGCTGGATCTCATGACCCTGAAATCATGACCTGAGCCAAAATCGAGAGTCAGACACTCAACCAACTGAGCCACCCAGGTGCCCCATGTACTTTAAATAATCAACACTATTGCTAGGTATTTTTCATTGAAATATGTTTTTATAAAGTTACAAGGATGTTATGGATTTAAATTTGACTAAAACATATTAATTTTAAAGAAATATCATCAGAACCCCATACTTGAAAAAACTTCTACTTAACAAGAAGTTATTTCTGAAATCCTGCCTAGGACCCCTGGTTTGTTCCACAGTCAATTTATGTTGACTCACAACCCAGTTAGGCTGCTAAAACCCATCTTCAGACTTGCAATTTTTAATTCTGCATAATAGGTCTAATTGAAAAAGAATTATTCATTTATATATATAGCACGTGTCCATTAACCCAAGCATCTACTTTTAAAAACTTGCTGTCCGAATGGGAGAAGATATTTGCAAATGACATATCAGATAAAGGGCTAGTATCCAAAATCTATAAAGAACTCATCAAACTCAACACCCAAAGTACAAAGAATCCAATCAAGAAATGGGCAGAAGACACGAACAGACATTTTTCCAAAGAAGACATCCAAATGGCCAACAGACACATGAAAAAGTGCTCACCATCGCTCGGCATCAGGGAAATCCAAATCAAAACCTCAATGAGATACCACCTCACACCAGTCAGAATGGCCAAAATTAACAAGTCAGGAAACGACAGATGTTGGCGGAGATGCGGAGAAAGGGAAACCCTCCTACACTGTTGGTGGGAATGCAAGCTGGTGCAGCCACTCTGGAAAACAGTATGGAGGTTCCTCAAAAAGTTGAAGATAGAGCTACCATACGATCCAGCAATTGCAATACTGGGTATTTACCCCAAAGATACAAATGTAGGGATCCGAAGGGGTACGTGCACCCCAATGTTTATAGCAGCAATGTCCACAATAGTCAAACTGTGGAAAAAGCCAAGATGTCCATCAACAGATGAATGGATAAAGAAGTGGTATATACATATACAATGGATTATGCAGCCATCAAAAGGAATGAGATCTTGCCATTTGCAACGACGTGGATGGAACTGGAGGGTGTTATGCTGAGCAAAATAAGTCAGTCAGAGAAAGACATGTATCATATGACCTCACTAATATGAGGAATTCTTAATCATAGGAAACAAACTGAAGGTTGCTGGAGTGGGGGGTGGGGTGGGAGGGATGGGGTGACTGGGTGATAGACATTGGGGAGGGTATGTGCTATGGTGAGCGCTGTGAATTGTACAAGACTGTTGAATCACAGATCTGTACTCTGAAACAAATAAGACATTATATGTTAAGAAAAAAAAAAAAGAAGAAGATAGCAGGAGGGGAAGAATGAAGGGGGGGAATCAGAGGGGGAGATGAACCATGAAAGATGATGGACTCTGAAAAACAAACTGAGGGTTCTAGAGGGGAGGGCGTGGGAGAATGGGTTAGCCAGGTATTAAAGAGGGCACGTTCTGCATGGAGCACTGGGTGTTATGCACAAACAATGAATCATGGAACACTACATCTAAAACTAATGATGTAATGTATGGTGATTAAAATAACAAAAAAATTTTAAAAAATTAAATAAATAAAAACTTGCTGTCCTGTGGAAGGATTTCAACAGCTCTACTCAATCATGGGAAAAGTATCGATATTGGTATTTATTATTTAACTGTATGATTGCTAGATCAGATTGCTACCCTATTTCACATGATCTGTTTACTGTAGACTGAAAGAAAAAGAGAGAGAGAGCATGGCATATTTTTCTAGCTAAAATGTTATTTTGCACTTTATTTTTAAAGATTTTATTTATTTAAATAAATAAATAAATAAATAAATAAATACACAGCGAGAAAGGGAACAGAAACAGGGGGAGTGGGAGAGAAGCAGGCTCCCCACGGAGCAGGGAGCCCGATGCAGGGCTCCATCCCAGGACCCTGGGATCATGACCCAAGCCGAAGGCAGACGCTTAACAACTTAGCCACCCAGGTGCCCCATATTTTGCACTTTAATAATGAATGGCATAATATCCTGGAGCTACTCATCCATCTTACATCAAGGAGAGTCAAGTCTATTTTTCTAACCATTGAACTTATTGAATTAGTAAAGTTCATGGTACCAACAAAGACAGTCAACTCAATCATCGTCATGGAAAATACTGCCAACATTAAATAATGTATTCTCTATTTCCAAAGAACCAGTGATAGGTAAGTAAAGAAGTTACACCAGGATGATTTATCTACAAATGCATATTCCAGTCATGAACAACTGGAAGAGGCTTAAAAAGCATCACCATGTTTTATAAACCTCATTTCCAACAAAATGAATTGAAAATGACCTGCCAGAGTAAGAACAGAGTGGCATTAAATGAACAAACTAGTATGAATAGCCACCAACTCTGATATTATTAAGGCTAATATGATACCTTTTTAAAATGCTTTTATTTCATAAAAAAAGAATTGGTTTTATTTAGTATAATGAATGCTTCTTGAGTGTTTTTTGAAAATTCAATTTGCCATCAATATTGATCCCATTTACTGGCTGCCCCTAAAATCACATGGAGATGCAAGAAGATTTGAAATTGAATTGCATCATTTTGCAAAGTGCACACGGTTCAAAGCAAGTTCTTTTCAAAACCCTTCGCTGACTCCTTGAAGTTCTTCCCAATTCTGATACTTTCGAGTTTCAATGCTTTCTGATAGCTGACCCCCTTTACATCAATTTTATATCACAAAAATTATATATTACCTCACATCAGACACAAATCTTTTACACTCTGTTCCTATGTGTATCACTCTTACATTCTGTGCTCCACCATATCCCATTCTCGCCCTCACAAATCAGAGTCAACCCCTATGCACCAGCTTGCCCTCCTTTTCATCTCTCAATTCTGCTCTCTTCTACAACTTAGGTGCCTATACAAATGAACTAAGTTTCCACCAATTTTCCTACTCCACACCTACTATAACTATATCAACAAAGAATACTACAAATTTAAAGCAGGAAATCATATCTGCATGTAGATAGGAGTTAAAATATTAAAAAATGAGTTTATAGCATATGACCTCAGGGACTTGGTTTATGTGGTATTACTGGTCAGTTAGTAGTGAAGGCCAGTATTTCATGTGATCATACCACGAGTTATTTGGGTCCAAAAACGATTAGGTGAATATGAAGTTTGCTTCAAGTGAAATTCACGTCTATTATCAAGGAAAATCTATGTGTAAATTTACAGACAATAGAACAGGAAGAAACCTTAGAACACAAATATTCTAATTATCATCTGTTGTTCTATTTTCTTCCACAGTATCTCTATCAACTGAATGTCAAATATCTGCTTGAATACTTCCATGGAACTTGTACTCAGTACCTCCTCAAATAGTCCATTTTAGAAAGCTCAAATCTGTCACAACATCTCCAATCATCCAAGGGCCTAGGACAATTAAAATTCTAAAATAACTCCATTTTGCCCCCAACCAACCACCCTCTTTATTCAGAAAAATTAAAAATAAACAACAAAATCATCAAATAGTTCACTATTTTAATGTACAATGTCTCCAGGAAATTTTTTTTGAAACTGCATTTCTATAGATGGAGAAAGGGATCTCCATATATTTGAAGAAGAAGCATCTGATCTCAGGTAAGAAGGAAGAGATATGAAAAAAAAAAATAATGTTGAGAGAATGGCTCTAATTTAAGAGCTGCCATCACCATTGAGGTGGGAGAGAGAAGCTCGGGCCTACATGTGTTCAGAAGGAGAAAACGGGGAAGGGGAGACATAAGACCATTATGCTCTCGGATCTGCCTTTTCCCATATGAAAACATGCTCAAGAGACAGTCCTTAAAAATTAACTGATGTGTCCTCAGGTCTGCAAGTAAGGAGCTTAGAAGTCACCACTTCATCAAAACAACAAGCAAAAAGCTGAACAAACTTAAAAAACCCACAACTTTTGGGGGGGATCTAGAAGATAGGAGGATACAAGGCAAACCACTGCCTCCAAGGTTGGAGAGAGAGCAGAAAACAAGATGCCATGACTTACCAGGGCAGACAATCATAAGTGGAAGCTGCCACAGGGGCCAGCGCCGAGTAGCAAAACCAGAGCTGTGTTTGATGACTTGCTGGAGGCTAAGTGTGGACAACTCAGAGGGTTACATAGTTCAGGAGAACTGAGTCATGGGAGGCCCCATATTTTGTGAGGTTTACCTCCAGGAACTCAACCAGGTTCTCACAGTGGAGATCAGAGAAATCTCCCCTCGTGTATCTGGCAGGGGGAGGGCAAAATAACAATTCTGAAATCCACCAGCACACTCAGTTCTTAACAAGACCTGCCCTCAGCAGAAATTAGTTAGGGAGAGCCCAACCAGCAGGGGCATTATTAGAGCTTAACTGACCTGGAGGAAGGGAAATACCCAACACCGGTGAGCTGTAGCTTCCCACATGAGGGAAGGTCTCCAGCCCACACTAACCATCCTATCTTAGTGGGGGAGAAATAAAAAAACTGGTAAACACTTGTGAGGTTTACCATGCAGAAGCAGAGGCTCACTAAAAGACTGAGGCAAATCATAGAATGTGTCCCATCTCCCCAACCTCAACAACACATGACTAAAGGCCTATTTATAAGCAGTTCCTTTTACCCAGTAGACTACATCTGGCTCTCAGGAAGAAATTACAAGGTATCTTAAAAGGCAAAAAAACTCCATTTGAAGACATAGATCAAACATCAGAACCAGAGTCAGATACAGCAGGGATATTCGAATCATCAGACCAAAATTTAAAACAACTGGGATTATGGGCTCTAATGGATAGAGTAGACAGCAAGCAAGAGTAGATGGACAATGTAAACAGAGAGAGGGAAATCCTAAGAAAGAAACAGAAATGCTAGAGATCAAAAGCACTGTAACAGAAATGAAGAATTGTGAAGAAAACCTTCAATAGGCTTATTAGACTGGATGCAGCTGAGGAAACTACTCTGTTGAGGATATAGCAATAGAAACCTCCAGAACTGAAAAGCAAAGAGAATAAAGACTGAAAGGAAAAAAAAAAAAAAGACTATCCAAGGACTGTGGGCCAACTACAAAATATATAACATAGGGGCACCTGGGTGACTCAGTCGTTAAGTATCTGCCTTCAGCTCAGGTCATGATCCCAGGGTCCTGGGATCCAGCCACGCATCAGGCTCCCTGCTCGGCTGGCAGCCTGCCTCTCCCTCTCCCACTCCCCCTGCTGTGTTCCCTCTCTCGTTGTCTCTCTCTGTCAAATAAATAAATAATCTTTTATATATATATATATACACACACACACACACACACACACACACACATATAACATATGCATAATGGGAATATCAGAAGAATGAATGGATAAAGAAGATGTAATACACACACACACACACAATGTAATATTACTCAGACATAAAAAAAAATCATGAACTCTTGCCATTTGTGACAGCATGGATGGTCCTAGAGGGTATTATGTTAAGTGAAATAAGTCAGACAGAGAAAGACAAATACCATAGGATTTCACTTAAGAGTGATATCAAAAAAATAAAACAAATGAACAAACAAAAAAACAGAACAGACTCATAAATACACAAAACAGACTGGTGGTTGCCAGGAGAGGAGGTGGGTGAAATAGAAGAAGGGGACTAAGATACACAAACTTCCAGTATAAAATAAGTAAGTCACGGAGATGAAAAGTACAGCACAGGAAATATAATCAATAATATTGTAATAATGTTATATGGTGAGAGATGGTGACCACACTTACCATGGTTACCACTGAGTAATGTGCAGATCTGTCAACTTGCAATAAAAAGGAGAAATAAAGAATTTCTCAGAAAAATAAAAATTGAAGTTTTGTTGCTAGTAAACCAGCCTTGCAGGAAATGTTAAAAAAAAGATCATTAGAGAGAAAATAGCTCTAACTCAGATCTACATGAAAGTATGCAAGAACATCAAAGCTGTGAATTGTGCAAGACTGTTGAATCACAGACCTGTACCTCTGAAACAAATAATACATTATATGTTAAAAAAGAAGAAGAAGATAGTAGGAAGGGAAAACTGAAGGGTGGGAAATCAGAGGGGGAGACGACCCATGAGAGACTATGGACTCTGAGAAACAAACTGAGGGTTCTAGGGGGGAGGGGGGTCGGGGATGGGTTACCCTGGTGGTAGGTATTAAAGAGGGCACGTATTGAATGAAGCACTGGGTGTTATACGCGAACAATGAATCATGGAACACTACGTCAAAAACTAATGATGTAATGTATGGTGACTAACATAACATAATAAAATAAAATAAAAAACCAGTTATATCAAACAGATTTGTTCTGCAAGTTTAAGATTCTTTAACATTTTATTTTTTACCAAATGACATAATGTGTTAGTGTCTAAATAAAGTCTGGACTCCAGGCATGTACTATGTGACTCCGCACCTCAACTTCAGTTGCTGTGTTTCTTTTCACTGAGTCATGCAAAGTGTCTGTCGTCCTGCATATCCTAGGACATTGACTGATTTAATTTGATGCCCTCTGTAGATTTGAAAGAACTTTCTGAACAAGGCATAAGAGCATTTGAGACCTACTCTGATTAAGCAGTGGGAACTTAGCAAGTTACCTGGTCACTATGGGCTGTGGGCTGGAAGCAGATGGTGTGATCTTTCCCACCCACCTTGCATATGGCAAAACCAGTTTGTGAAAAAAACAAGTTCTAAATAAGTGTATTTATCATTTTCGGAATAGCCTAAATAAAGAAGTAAACTGAGACAAGATCAAAATTGTCAAAAAAAAAAAAAAAAAGGTGAGTTCACTTGGGAATAGCAAGGAATTGCAAGCTACAGGTGAGTCCATGACTTGGTAATGTTATGGAAACAATGCGGTTTCCTCGTCCAGTGAGATGAAACTTTAAATGATCCTTATGTCCAAAATCTGTTAGGTGCTATACTCCTGCCAGCAGATTTGAGGTTTGGTAAATGAAATTCATACAACTGCCCCCCATCTCATGGATTAAGTATGTTCTAGTAACTGCATGTTTTCACATTGGACTGAAACTTTATCGTGTAAGCAGACAACTGTTCTGTAGCTAACATCCTATTAGAAAGGATTATTCCCACTTAGGAACAGTCCTTGAACTTCATGGTGATCGGGGAACCCACTTCATGGATCAAACAGCTCGACAAGTCTGTGCTGTCTGGCCAGCTCTGCCGCACTTTCATTGTGTCTTCAGGACTGGTCAACAGGACAAATTATTAAGACTCAGCTAAATTAGTGGAAGCCCTTCAAATACCCTGGCCAAAAGCATTACCCTTGGTTCTTCCAAATCTTAGATCTACTTTCTTTGGGATACATAAATTTCACCTTTTGAAATAATTACAGGACAGCCCATGAACTTAGCCCCTGCTTCTTTTGACCCACAGCTAATAAAAAGGGATACCCTTCAATTTTGTTAAGCCCTGATCAAATCAATAGGAAACAATTATGCTCTGGTAGAACAATTTTCCCACAGTGAGCTCCTGGGAGACAGAGGCATCAAACATTACAGCCTGGAAATTTCATCTATTAGAGAAGACATCTCCAAGGAGACAAACCATAAAGACTCTTAATCTCAGGAAACAAACTGAAGGTTGCTGGAGGGGAGAGGGGGTGGGAGGGATGGGGTGGCTAGGTGATGGACATTGGGGAAGGTATGTGCTATGGTGAGCACTGTGAATTGTGTAAGATTGACGAATCACAGACCTGTCCCCCCCAAACAAATAATACATTATATGTCAATAAAAAAATTTTTAAAAAAGAAAAGACATCTCCAGACAGACTCTTTTCAGCCTCACTGGAAAGGACCCTGTCATGTGTCATTAACCCCTGTGTGACAAAGCTTGAAGGAATAGACTCCTGGATTCATGTGTTACATTTAAGAAAGTCCCAAAACCCGAATGGACATGTACATCATCGGTGACCAGAAACTGAAAATTTCTAGGGACTGGAAATTTCAAAGTACTCAACATCTGAAACAGACAGCTCATCCAAGATATCTGACCAGGTCTGCATAAGTTTCCTACTTTTTCCCTCTTTCTTCTCACTCTACATTCAGTTAAATCACGTCATCCAGACCTTCAATTATTCTTTTCCTGGTTTTTGTATAGTCCTTTACTTTAGCTCCAACACATCCCTTTACCCCCACCCTACAAAAACTCTCTGATTCTGCTAAATTTACTGATTGTTGGATTTGTTCCAGAGCAAATATTATTTTTTAACATTTTTTTCTTTATTGGAGTGATGGTGAAAACAAAACAGCTAACATTCAACTTGGAGGAAAAATAAAAACTCAAGTGAGTTTATTTTAAACACTTGTGTACTGTTGTTCTCCCACATATTTAGGGAAGGAAAATCTATGAAGCATACCAGTAGGACAAAAGAAAGTGACAATTGATCCCTTCTTTAAAAAAAAAAAAGGTCTTAAATTCTTTTTATGTATATAAAGTTGCAATTCAAACCATCACGCTTGGTGCTGTGAAATGGTTGTATTCACTAGTAAACTCCGACTATCAAGTTAGTCTAGGAAAAACACAAAATAAGTTTGTATAGAATAGAAGCAGAGCAAATATTGATGATTCTGAATTGGTGGCCCTGACACTATCTTTAGATGGACGGCAAAATCTATCTGGTAAAGATGCAGGATTGTCCTTTGGTACATTGAAATCACACATGTTCTCCCTTCCAAAAGACTGATACCAAAATTATGGCTTTCCATAAGCGGATAACTCATAAGGGGATAACCCCTCACTCAGATCTGGACTCTTAATCAAAATGTTTGTTTCAAAAAAAAAAGTGATAGGAATGGCAAAAGCTTAGGATATCTCTCACAAAGTATCTATAACTATACTAATTTATATGACACAGATAAACATGAAATCACTCCGTTGGAATTCAGAAGACTATATCATCTCTTCCATGATTTATGGAGCAAGGGTGAGGCAAGGAAAACTATATTATTGGTAAATGGGAAGCTGATGTGCTCCCCACTCAGTGGTGCTTCATTAGGAATTAACCAAAAATGTAGGGAATGGTGGAAACTTAATGCAACTTACTGTTCCCTAGAGATCTTCCAAACATCCACCAAAATCTTCCTCATACTAGATCAGCTACTTGTTACTTCAGATCTATAGACATGTAGGATGCTCATAACTATTCCCAGAATGCTAGCAAACCATACTATCATGTGCGGTGTATAAATGATTATAATTCTGATCATGAGAGCCTCTCTTTCATTCCAAGGAAAAGAATCTGGGCAAAGGAACCCAACTATGCCTCATCCTTAGAAGACACTGGGTATCTCCTTTTAAGGAGAAGAAACATTAATTGAGGGGCATTATGGGATTGTTGCCCTCACACTTGATGCTAAAATTAGAAAAACTCTTCCTTCTACTGCTAATCTGGGGTCTTTCTCCTATGACTTATTGGAACTGGGAAGGTAATGACAAAAATTAACAAAACAGCTGAATGACATAATTGATCAGTGATGTTTTCTTTGATCAAAAGGAGGAAATGTGGAAGAATTTCAATCTAAAATGGAACCAGAGGATATAAAATGGAAAATCTTGGGTATGTGCCCTCGGGAAACCTAACTTAAGGACTAAGAGACTGATGTCGTGTAAATGCCTGATATATAGAAAAATGCTAATATTATTATAATATAATGTTAATATTATAATATTTAAGAAAAATATCACTTTTCTTAAGTGATAGGTAGTTGGTCAGGGGTTGCCTCATATTAACCCTGGGAAGTTTTGCATATGGTTTCCAGAGACATGAACAAGAAATGACCCGGGTTTGGTTGGTCTCGCAAAATCAACTGAATTGAGCTTTGTTTGTATGACTGTACCAGTTCTGTCTGCTCAGGGAATTTTCAAAGCTGGTCTCATTTGTTTTTGATTTTCACAGACTGACTGAGCTCTTACCTCTTTAAATTCCTTGCTCATAAATACAGCCTACCCCAAACCCTCAACGGACTCATCCGTAATGTGCTACAGTTCATGTGTCCTGAATCCCAATTCCTTTGCTATTCCTGAATAAACTGTTTTTGACGATTTTGAGCTTGCTTTAGTTTACACCTCTTTATTTTGGTCGACAGCCCTTTCTATATATTACTTTCATTATCCAAAAAATATGTTAATTTTGCAAACATTAGAATATCCACAGGGACAAAATGAAATGGAAACTTCAAAATATCTTAAAACTTAACTCCTCTATAGAAGTTGTTTTTAGTCCTTTGAGAAACTTTCATATGAAAATGCATAGCCACTTAAAAAAAAACAAAAAACAAAACAGCATAATAGGAGAGAGATTCTGTTTCATTTTTTCAAATGCCCAGTACTCAGGAAATATTTGTAATGAATACCCTGCTTTTTTGGAAACTTCACTAAACAATGAATTCTTAACATCTTTCTAGGTCAGAAAAGACTCAAAAAGTCACTTTTAATGGTACACTGCATGGAAGTGTCTTTTCACTTTTCTATTTATTTCTTCACACTACATGTATCTTGAGTCTTCTCATGTATTTAAAATCTATCCAAGAAAATCTCAAGTATTACCAGCATTAGTTGAATCTGCAATAAATATTTAGGATTTGACTTATTTACGCTGATTTTTCCAAGTTAAATCTCCCTATATGAGTCCTATTAAAGACTGACCCTAGTGCTGTAACCATTTATACTTACTTCCTAACGTCTAAGAATATTACAACTAAAGCTCACATTGAAACTATAGGTTTCACTTTTCCTAGGTGTTTTTCCCATTGCACACTGGAAAGCTGTTCAGCCCCACCCTGCCGAGTCTATACGGAAGCAGGTAATTTGCTGTATGAGGTTTCCCCTTTCAGGCTCCTTATTTCAAATACATTCCAGGGTTTCGATATTTCATAAAATATGGCATTCTCCTAAGTGTTTTCAAATTTCAGAATAACAACATTTTAGCCTGATCTCACTTGTGGAAGACTCTTAAATCCTTGTTCTAGATATTATATTCCTTCTGAAGTTTTCTATGCTGGCATATTCTATGATGGTATATTCTATGATGGCATATTATATTGGTTTTAAAGTTTTATTCTTTCTGCATTAATAATGTAACTCTAAGCAACCAAGTCACTCAAGATTCCTTGACATATGAGTTGTCGTTTTTATTTTTGAATTCATCTGACAGCTTGCTGTCTGGCTCATTGGTATATTTAGACACTTCTCCCTATTTCTTTCTCAACATATTTGTATGCACTTTCCTACTTTCCTTTTTACATCCTTCTATCCCAGAACTACTTTTTTTTTTCTTCATAAGAATGCAAATAGACTCTATCTATCTGTGGCAGATTGGTGAGATGCTCACAACTCCATTTCATTTTCTTGGTCCCACTAGAACGTTTACATTTCTCAGCCTTGCTTGCAATACGTTTGGGCCATGAGTCAAGTATTTTGTTTTGCTTTGCCAAGGAAAAATGAAAAGAATACATGTTTTTCAACACAGGGGTATTTGAGTGTGAGTCTAGCTCTGTCACTTGTGAATTTAGTTGAGTTATTCACTCTTTTTTTAAAAATAAATTTTCTATACACCTTGTATCATTTGACCTGAAGATGGAACAGGGTGCCTTCTTATTCTCATTCCTACTTCCGAAACATTTCCCTTTTCCTTGCAAAACTCTTGAGCTTTAATCGGCACTCCATCAGATTATATCATATGCTAGTTCTCTCAGTTTTGGCCTTCTAAATACCCCAAAAGCACTCCATTTTGTTCCTTGAAGGTTTTAGTACCTGGGTCACTCTCAGTCTCCCTAAAACTACTGTCTTCATCCTTGGTGATTTTAATATCCACTTGGATGATCCTTCCAAGACACTTAACCTTAACTTTTTTGAACTCTTCTCCTCCATTGACTTTGACTTCTACCCGATTTTAGCCACTCTCAGCTGTGGTCACACTCCACCTTTCAATCACTAACAAAATCAATAATTTGTCAACATACTCACCCATAAATCATATTCTTGTACTAATACATCCCATCTTACTAGCTTACTTTCACTAGCACTCTAACAGAAATAACTTATCAATAGACTTACACTCTATTTACATTCCTCATCTTCCTCATACCTTTACTTTCCCCTTTAAACTGGTTAAAATCCATAGTGCACAACTCAATTACTCTCTTGCGCATGTACTCAACTTTCATATCCCAGGTTTGCTTTTTCACACATAACCTTGTTAAAAACAGTTTCCTACAACCTCTGTACCTACCTTAACAGCTGAAGATAAGCAGAGAATAAGCCAAAATTATGTTGATTGGCCCTGTTTTCAACTTATGACAGACAATCCCAAGGAGGCCTTAATTCTGCAAAGAATTTGTAATACATTTCCCACCAGTGGGAGGATATGATAATTTCAGTCATGGATGACTATTTCATAGTATTTCTTAGAGGCTGTATAATGTAGTTGTTAATATCCCAGATGTCTATTTGACATCTTTACTTGAATCTTGAATATTCAGTTTGAACTTGTCATCTATAAAAATGAACTCATCATCTTTCCTCCAGATGGGTCCCTTTCTTCACATCTTATTTAAGGCCCACATGGTCTGCCCACCCTCCTCATATGGAGCACATTTCCTCCACATGTTCACTCTCCTCCAGCCATGCTAGCCTCCTTGCTTTTTACAAATACCTTACTGATCTTCTGCCTGTTTGATTAACCAATTGTTAATTTATCACATTGAAGCCTCCAACTATAAAAATGGAATTTTCTATTTCTTTTTTTTTTTTAAGATTTTCTTTCTTTATTCATGAGAGGCAGAGAGAGGGAGAAGCAGGCTTCCCATGAACTCGATCCCAGGATCCTGGGATCAAGACCTGAGCCGAAGGCAAATGCTTAACCAACTGAGCCACCCAAGTTCTCTGGAATTTTCTATTTCTTATTTCAGTTCTATCAGATTTTACCTGAACATCACCATCAATCAAGTTGATGAAATTAACATTTATAGACTTAATCCCAAAATACCAAAACACACATTGTTTTCAGATTACAAGGAACATTTACCAATAAGACCACATTCTGGGCCATAAGGATGCATTAACAAAATACAAGTAAAGAAATCATACAAAATATATTCTCAGACCACAATGAAACTAAATTAAAAATCAGTAACAGAAATATAGCTTGGGAATCCCAAAACATTTTGAGATTCAACAAAGTACTTCTAAATAACATATGGGTCAAAAATAAATTTCAAGATACATTTAAATTATTTTCAAATAGATGAAAATAAAAATTCAACTTATCAAAATTGTGAGATGCAGCCAAAACAATGTGTACATAGAAATTTAGAGCATTTAATAGATCTATTAGGAAAAAAAGGTGATTAAAAGCAATAATCTAAGATTTCACTTTAGGAAACTATAGAAAGAAGGGCAATGTAAACCTAAAGCAAGCAGAAGATAGGAAACAAAAATTATAGAAGAAAGCAACGAAATTGAAAACAGAAAAACAGCATAGAAAATCAATGAAAATGAAAGCAAACTACCAAAACTCACACAAGGTAAAAGAGATAATCTGAAGAGGCCTTGTATCTATTTAAAAAGTTGAATCAATGATTAATAACATTTCAAAAACAAAATACCAAATTAAGATGGTTTCAGTAGTGAATTCTATAGAACATTTAAGGACAAAATGATACCAATTATCTATTATCTCATTCAAAACACATAAGCAAAGGGGATACTTCCCAACTCATTCTATAAGGCCAGCATTACCTAATACCAAAAGCAGATAAAGTCATTACAAGAAAAAAATCAATAGACCAATATCTCTTATAAACACAGATGGAAAAATCCTCAAAATATATTAGGAATTAAATTCAACAATATATTAAAATTATTATGCATACAACCAAGTGAGATTTATCCCAAGTATGCCATGATGTTTTAACATTCAAAAATCAATAAAGGTAATCCACCATATCAACAAACTAAAGAAGAGAAATAATGTTGGGACACCTGGGTGGCTCAGTCATTAACTGTCTGCCTTCGGCTCAGGTCATGATCCCAGGGTCCTGGGATTGAGCTCTGCATCAGGTTCCCTGTTCAGTGAGAAGCCTGCCTCTCCCTCTCCCGCTCCCCCTGCTGTGTTCCCTCTCTTGCTGTGTCTCTCTCTGTCAAATAAATAATTAAAATCTTCAAAAAAAAAAAAAGAAGAGAAATAATGTGATTATATAAATTGATGCTGAAAAGCCTTTGACAAAATTCACCAACCATTTAGCGATAAAATCTTTCAGAAATTATGAATAGAGGGATACTCTCTCAATTTGATAAGGAACATCTGAAAAGTTACAGCTAACATCAAACTTGAGTTAGTATATACACATATATTTTTCAGCTCTGATAGCTGAAAGGGCCTAAAAGAAATGATACCCAGTAGTAATGAGCACCCTAGTACCCAAATTTTGTTTCTAATACTATTCTCCAATAAAAACGATGAAGTCTTCAAAGGCAAAGGACTGATTCCAGGCTGGGGCAATAAATATACAAAATGACCATGGTACATCTCATAGTGCCAAAAAATAATGAACTGCTAATATAGATAGATGATAGATGGATGGATAGATAGATAGATGGATAGATGATAGATAGATAGATAGATAGATAGATAGATAGATAGATAGATAGATAGACAGACAGAAAGATAGATAGATAGGGATATGTCAAAGGGGCACAAAATCCAACTGAAAGAATTCCTAATACCCAAACTGGAACAATTGAGCAACCAAGTGAATAAGGTAGTATTGGATTATGACCAAAAAGTCTTTAAGAAATATTTATGAGTCTAGGGGTGCCTGAGTGGCTCAGACGGTTAAGTGTCTGCCTTTGGCTCAGGTCATGATCTCAGGGTCCTGGGATCGAGTCCGTGGGGAGCCTGCTTCTCCCTCTGCCTCTGCCTTTCTCTCTCTGTCTCTCATGAATAAAGAAAGAAAATCTTTAAAAAAAGAGAGAGAGAAATAGAAAATTCCATTTTTATAGTTGGAGGCTTCAATGTGATAAATAGATAATTGGTTAGTTTCTTAGTTTCTTAAGCAAAAGAATTCCAAATAATTTATGTAGCTACTCTGCACTCCACATAGTAACTTCCTTCCAAAGAGTATAGCATGGAAAGAAAGATGGAGTATCTTTACAGTGGAGAAACCTGGCAAACACTACCTCAGCTGGATGGTCCAGATGAACATCAACACTAATAAATCATGTTGATAGTATATACCTTGATATGATGTGATGAAAAAATTAATTTACCTCTATAAATTTCCTCCCCCAAACCCAGAAACCCCATCTAATCATGATAAGAACATCAATCAATCATCAATAGAGGGGCATCTTATAATAAATCTGAGCATTCCTCAAAATTGTCAAGGTTATCAAACAGGAGCCTAAGGGGACACATGAAAAAATATAATGAGATATTGAAGATAAGATCCTGGGATAGAAAAAGAAAAAGAAAAAAAGGACATTAGGTAAAAACTAAGGAAGTACAACTAAACTATGGATTTAATTAATACTATATCAGTACTGGTTAATTAAGTGTAATGATGTACCATTCTAATGTAAGATGTTAATAATAGGGCAAATAATCAAAAGGAATGAGATCTTGCCATTTGCAACGACGTGGATGGAACTGGAGGCTATTATGTTGAGTGAAATAAGTCAAACAGAGAAAGACATGTATCATTTGATCTCACTGATATGAGGAATTCTTAATCGCAGGAAACAAACTGAGGGTTGCTGGAGTGGGGGGTGGGGTGGGAGGGATGGGGTGACTGGGTGATAGACACTGGGGAGGGTATGTGCTCTGGTAAGCGCTGTGAATTGTGCAAGACTGTTGAATCTCAGATCTGTACCTCTGAAACAAATAATGCAATATATGTTAAGAAAAAAAAGAAGAAGGTAGCGGGAGGGGAAGAATGAAGCGGGGGAAATCGGAGGGGTAGACGAACCATGAGAGACGATGGACTCTGAAAAACAAACTGAGGGTTCTAGAGGGGCGGGGGGTGGGAGGATGGGTTAGCCTGGTGGTGGGTATTGAGGCACTTCAATTGAGGTGCCAATTGAAGTTGTCCCAAAATTGAACTAACTTCTCTCTCCATGGAGCACTGGGTATTATGCACAAACAATGAATCATGGAACACTACATCTAAAACTAATGATGTAATGTATGGGGATTAACATAAGAATTAAAAAAAATAATAGGGCAAATAGAGTGTGGGGTTTATGGGAAATCTCTATACTATGTTTACAGTTGTTTTGTAAATCTAAAACTTTATTTTTGAAAAAAGTCTTTTTAAAAAAATTGCATACTGCAAGATCCAATAAATGGTGCATCTGTTAGTAGACAACACTTGTAATGGAGTTTCCTTGTCTTTTTAAAAGATTTTTGGTAGTGAATATAAGCTTAAAACTATAAAGCTTAAAACTATAGTGGCCTGGAATAAAACCTAAGCAGTATTAGGCAATATTTAGTTTGTTTAAATTAGAATAGAGCACCCTTTTATCAACCACAGGAACTATAGAACATTTCCATTGATACAGATATGACCTAATTTTCAAATATCAAATCATATCTTACATATCTTACAAGTAACAGGAAGGGATTCTGAGTAATTTCTCAAGGGATAGTTCCTGCCACTATAATTCACCCAGGGTGATATTATCAATATATTTATTGCATGCTAGTGCTCATACCACTAGGTAGTAAATATGTGATAGACCAAATGTATGCCAGAAAATATCCTCTAAGCAAGAAAGGTGCAAACCATTGTCAGGAGAGGATTCAAGATGGGCGTAAAATTCAAAGAGGATTAAGAGAAAGAATCAACTTAAGACAAGACAGACATACAAAGGGGTAAAGAAAAGTTACATACAAGATCATGGAGTGGTTGAAATTAGATAATTCAATATAGGATGTAAATTCAGGAAAAACGGCATCTGATGAGACTTACTCTTAAATAGGATTGGACATACTTGGCCATTATGGATAGAGAATCCAGAGAGGCAGACTAGACTACTTATTCTTTTTTTTTTTTTTTTAATATTTTATTTATTTGACAGAGAGAGACAAAGCGAGACAGGGAACACAAGCAGGGGGAGTGGGAGAGGGAGAAGTAGGCTTCCTGCTGAGCAGGAAGCCCGATGTGGGGCTGGATCCCAGGACCCTGGGATCATGACCTGAGCCGAAGGCAGACGCTTAACAACTGAGCCACCCAGGAACCCTAGACAACTTATTCTATATAGAAATAAACAAAGGAAGTTTCCAGGATTTGATCTAGACTTAAAGTGAAAATTATTAAATAGGAATGTACATTTGTCTAAAAATAACATCAAAAGGATCATTTCAGGTATCATGAATAGTAGAGGTGGTTGTTTTTACATTTTCAAGAAAAACCAAAACTGCTGAAAAATACCATTCTGACAAAGCAAAGATGATCATATATGGAGATAGAAAAGAACCTATGAATTTAAAAATGATAAATAGTCCTGAATGCCCTCAAACTCTGAATGTCTATATATAATCATGAAAGAAAGGAATGATTCCCTGATCAAAAAGATATATGGCAGCTACACAGACAACATTAGCACTGAAATTAATGAAACAATATTCATAATCTAAAGTTTGAAAAAATATTTGCAACAATTTGAATTATGCCAACAATAATATCATCTTCCTAACTTATTATTAAATTCTGGGAAAAAATCCAACATAAATGTTTTGATGAGCCAATATATTTACTGAAGGCTTATTTTTGTGCATTTCACACACATTTAATTAATGTCCTAAAAATATTACTTCAATGTGATTTGTAAAGATGCAGGGGTAAATAGAGACATAAATTTACCAATGGATTTTCAGACCAAGTAGGGTTTATAATGCGGTGGTGCAAAGGCTGGTGTTGTTGCTTCTTATGTCCAGAGGCAGAGGTAAAAATGCTTCAGTGTAGCTCTAAATGCTCTAATTTGATTCTTAACTACTTTGCATCTCTGACAAATTTCAGAGCCTGATGAAACTAACTAACCACAGCATATACTCTGAGCAACTCTATAATGGTGTCCTCACCATTGTATAAACGTTCAGTATCTTCAATTTGTGTAAAACATTAAAAGTCCACTTCTTTTAACCAGCTTTCCCAAATCAATATCTAATTTTCCTTCCAGAAATATATTATTTGTGAATATTAATCTTCTACATGCCATTGAGCAAATATGTATTCTCTGTTTAGACTCACGTGTAATAGAGCAGAATAACAATACCTATCTCACAGCATTGTTAGTAAAGACAACACATGTGAAACATTTAGGAGTGTCTGGTTCATGGCAATCTCAATAATTAATAGCTACCGGTGTCATTTTTATTAATCTATTAGCATAAACTGGTCTTTGAATATTGTAGCTTTTGCATTTTTGCCCACATGGCTCCACCAAAGAGAATACTCTTACCATTTCTTTCTGCCAATCCAAATTCTATACCTCTTTAGAAACTGGTTTAATCCCTATCAGCACTCCTGCCAATAGTTCTTTAACTCACATCACTTGGTACCTGGACTATTCTTATGAAAACTCAGTACCTTCTTACTGCATTTCTATTACTATTGCTTTTGTTCATGACTATGAATTTTAATGAACTGTGTTTCATTTTACTTATTGAACTTTAAATTTGTTAATTTGAGTCCCATCTCATTTTTCTTGTCTCTATTCTCCTCAGTTGTCCCAAAATTGAACTAACTTCTCTCTCCATCCAAGGCTTCATTGCCAGTAATTGAAGCAAGATAGCAATACATATCAGGCAATATTAAATAACCCCCTCCCCATCATTGCTTCTACATATACACGTACTTACATACATACTGTGTGTGTGCGGATCACGTATCTTAGTTTGGGTTCCCCAGAAGCAGAAAACGGTTCATGTGTCAGGGATTTATTAAGAATGTGCTCTCAGGAGAAACTTATAAAAGAATAGTAATCTTATAATCCAATAACTGGAAGACAAATGACCCACTTTACTCCCCCCTTTTTTATTTAATTTCAATTAATTAACATATAGTGTATTATTAGTTTCAGAGGTAGAGCTCAGTGATTCATCAGTCTTATATAATACCCAGTCCTCATTACAGCATGTGCCCTCCTTAATGTCCATCACCCAGTTATCCCATCCTCCCACCCCTCCCCAAGAGCAACCCTCAGTTTGTTTCCTATGATTAAGAGTCTCTTATGGTTTGTCTCTCTCTCTCTCTGATTTTGTCTTGTTTTATTTTTCCCTTCCTTCCCCTATGATCTTCTGTTGTTTCTTAAATTCCACATATGAGCGAGATCATATGATACTTGTCTTTCTCTGATTGACTTATTTTGCTTAGCATAATACCCTCTAGTTCCATCCTCTAGTCATTGCAAATGGCAAGATTTCTTTTTTTTTTTTTTGATGGCTGAGTAGTATTCCATGGTATATATATACACATCTTCTTTATCCATTCATCTGTCGATGGACATCTCTGTTCTTTCCATAGTTGGGCTATTGTGGACATTGCTGCTATAAGCATTGGGGTGAAGGTGCCCCTTTGGATCACTACATTTGTATCTTTGAGGTAAATACCCAATAGTGCAGTTGCCAGGTCATAGGGTAACCCCATTTTCAACTTTTTGAGGAACCTCCATACTGTTTTCCAGAAGGGTTACACCAGCTTGCATTCCCACCAAAAGTGTAAGAAGGTTCCCCTTTCTCCACATCCTCACCAACATCTGTCATTTCCTGACTTGTTAATTTTAGCCATTCTGACTTGGTGTGAGGTGGTATCTCATTGAGGTTTGATTTGGATTTCCCTGATGCCGAGTGATATTGAGCACTTTTTCATGTGTCTGTTGGCCATTTGGATGTCTTCTTTGGAAAAATGTCTGTTCATGTCTTCTGCCCATTTCTTGATTGGATTATTTGTTCTTTGGGTGTTAAGTTTGATAAGTTCTTTATAGATTTGGATACTAGCCCTTTATCTGATATGTCATTCGCAAATATCTTCTCCCATTCTGTCCATTGTATTTTGGTTTTGTTGACGGTTTCCTTTGTTGTGCAGAAGCTTTTTATCTCGATGAAGTCCCAATAGTTCATTTTTGCTTGTGTTTCCCTTGCCTTTGGAGACGTGTCTAGACATGTCATGCTGCAGCTGAGGTCACAGAGGTTACTGCCTGTGTCCTCCTCTAGGATTTTGATGGATTCCTGTCTCACAACAAATGACCCACTTTACATTGGCAAAAGTTTTGAATAGACATTTAATCAAAGAAATATGAAATGAGCCAATTGACAAAGGAAAAGATGCTCAGCATCGTATTTGTAAGAATGGAAATTAAAGCCATAATGATATACCACTTTATACCCACTAGATTGGACTAGAAAAGACAGTGGGAAGGGTAGAGAATTACTGATAACCTCATACATTGAAAGAGGACAAGTAAAATGGGAAGCTTCCTTTGTGAAACAGTTTGGTACTTTCCAAATAAATGTAGCTTTACCACATGACCCAGCAATACCACTCCTAGGAATCTAACCAAAAGAATGAAAATACATGGCCACACAAAGACTTATATGTAATGCTTATAATGCCTCCAAACTAAAAACAACCAAGTGTCTATAAACCAGTGAGCAATTAGCGAAATGTGGTTTATCCATTCAGTGGAATACTATTCAGCAATAAAAAGGAGCAAAGTACTGATATCTGCTATATGGATGACTCACAACAGTATTTTACTTTGCAAAATAATTCAGGCACACATAAAAAAACAAACAAACAAAAACCTACCACATTCTTTGATTCCATTTATATGAGTTGTCCATAAAAAGGCCAGGAAGTACAGTAGTGGTTGCTTAGAACTAGGGTTGGGAACATGGGGTGACTAGGAAAGATAAATGGGATCTTTTTGGAGTATAGAAAAAATATTTTAAAATTGGATTGTTGTGACAGTCATATAACTCTGTAAATTCACACACAAAAAATAAATTCTATAGTTAAAATAGGTCAATTTTATGGGATGTGAATTATTTTTTAATAGAACTGTTTTAAAAAAAAAAATGAAGTTTGTGGAGACTTCTCCCTATTTCACTGGTAGTTACCAGAGTTACCAGCTGAAAAGGGGTCCTCTCATTTTGCAAGTGAATATCCACTGGCAAATTCTATGTTCCTGTCCTTCTTAGATTGTTAAAGATCCTTTGTCTCTTCACTCTACCACCTATGCACTGTTGGTAAACCTGGGTTGTTTCTTTTGAGGGTGTGGGTTCATCTCTCCCATTCATCTTGTGTTTCATGGAGATTCCTTATCATACAGTTTTATTAATGATGTTATCCACGTAAAATTTATTTGTTTTGCTATCCCGGCTTGTTTTTCCTGGAGGATTTGGAAGATAGAGTAATTTAAAACTGCATGCTATCATCATCCTTCCCCACAAGGAAGTCTGAATTGTTTTCTAAGTCGTAAAACAAAAAATAGTATCAAAAACAAGAGACAGTAAACATGATAGCATTCACAATGCTAGCCAAGCATGCAATAGAGAGATAAAAAATGCACAACGTTGCAAACGTCAAGTGAAGGAATCAGAAACTAGTTACACAAATATTTACCACACAGTGCCAGCGCGCCATTATGGATGAATTCACATGCTTGCAGAGAAGTACATTCATATTGTTCCAGCCCTCACTTCAACTGCAGAAGTCCTGCACATTTTCAGCAGCCACTATAGAATCCACCTTTCTGTCTTTCTTTCTTTGTTTTTCCGAAGAAAATTGCCCTTGATCCACAAATGCTGAGTTAGCTGTACCCACATTTATGGTATTCCCTTTTAAATTTATCAAATTTATTAAAAGTGGTTGTTTACTTATTTGTTTCTCCCTCTAAAACGTGAGTGATTAGAAGCTAGTGGCTGTGTTAATCTTATTTATCTTAAACCCAGCAGCTCAACATATGTTTATTGAATTAATTAGCCATCTAATCATTCCTTCCTTACTGAGTCTCGATATTTGTAAACCTTCATATTTCTTCATTTTAGCTATATTTTCTATGGTTATTTCGACTTAACATTTTTGCGGTTCACATTTTTGCCTCATAATTTTTTTAAACTTCTGATTTTTATTTTCCAACAGAAATTTCTATATTTTCTTCCTGCTTTGAATGTCCATGGCATATTGTTTAAATCTGTCTTGTGATATTTATTTTATACCATTTTGTGCAATAGTTGTCTTTTTCTCTCATACTTGCTACTAAAATCTAAACCATCTGTGGAAACAACTGGGACTTTCTAACTTCTGTTTCCTTGCTAGATTTTGCATGCAGTAACTATACACTATGCGTCTGATTAATTTAGAATAATTTAACTTTATTGAGGACATAACGTGTGCTAAGCATGTGTTAAACATGGAGACACAGTGTATGTATTCTCTCAATTTCTTGATCTGACAAAATATGTGGAAGCCTGTTTACAGCCTGTTTTCTTCTAATTAGATGAATTAGAAACCGTATTATGAAATAAGCCTAGGTAAGAACTGCTACTTTCTTATATCTATTTATTTGTCATGCAGGGATCTCTTATCTACATTCTGTGTCTTGACAAAGCAGAGTATGATTATTAAGGTAGCAAAATGAACCCTTTAACTATTAGGATTAAAAAGATAAAACCCCTCACAGTTTTTTTCTCTTTAGTGGATAAAATTCCTTCAAGATATGCTTTATACTCCCTATGAAACTACCCAGGAGATGCATAAATCCACCATTGATTCATTAATTCTCAGTCAAAAAATTATATATCAAATGCCATGTGATTTATTGAACCTTGTTGTATTTCTTATCATACAGACTCAACATATGTTTGTTATTGTGGCCAGTTGTTTTTCCTAGTAAATATATATACAGGTCATTGAACATTTCTTATAGTATTTAATGTGAAGTAAAACTATTTTATTGCTTACCTTCACCTTGGTGTGCCTAATATCTTCCAAGATTTAATGATCTTCTTTACATGAACGAGATGCTCCAGCTTGCACACTTGAAAATTATTGGTGATTAATATCACATTTGTTTCAATTATTTCCAGCCATAACAAAAAAATAAAAGTGCCTCAATCTAGTTTACATACTGATATACATCTCATTCCAAAACTTGCCAGTGATAGGCAAAAAAGAAGTATTTAGTCTATATTACTTATAAAATAGATGCAGCAGCCCTAAAGGCGACAAATACAGTCCAGCAATGTATCAATTAAATATTAAATCAAATACTCAAGAGACATTTCAGAAAAACACATATGGCTAAAAATTAATAAAACATATATACAACATATAGAGATGATGTCTATTCACACACATATATATGATGAGTTGCTTATTAGTTTTTATATACTTATCAGTTTTATATACTTTCTATCATAGAGTTAATCAAGAAAATATATTACCATAAACTGGAAGAATTGAGAGAAATATTGGCCAATAAAATATATCCTTCAAAATAATTTTAAAATAAAGGCAAATAACTGAGAAAAATGATGAATTGATTTACTCTATACATTGAACAGATAGAAATTTATACAGAGAATTTTTACAAATTATTATGAAAACCACTATAAAAAGCCCAGTATAAAAATCAACAGTAGAAATGAAATTTCCATTAAAGTTTTAATTTTAATGTGTCCCCTGAACCAGAGAAAATAGCTGGGTCAATAAAAATGCAAGTTCTAGCTTTTAATATGGGACTTTAGTAAAAGAAAATAAACCACTTGGAAATTATCACACCCTTGCAAATTGAAACTGAGGGAGACGGAAAGTAGGTAGGAAGCCCTCAACTCCTAGAACAAAGTGAAAACGGGACTGCAAGAAAGCTGAGCCCATGCCTGAGCCCAGGTCCACCCCTCTGCCTGGAAAAAAGGTGGTTAGACAGCTCTGGCAGTTAGTGATCTAAAAGCAGCCATCAGCATCTGCAGTGGACTGGATGTTTTATGTTCCTCCAAAATGCATATGTTGAAATCCCAATCTCCAGTGTGATAGTATAAGGATGGTATAAGGCCTTTGGGGGATGATTAAGTCATAGGGCAGAGGCCTCCTGTCTGGGCTTAGTGCCCTTATAAGAGTGATCCCAGAGAACTTTCTTGTCCTTCCACCATGTGAGGACAGACACAGCAAGAAGAAGTCTGTCTATGCAGGAGGAAGCCAGTCTCACCAGGTGCCTTGATCTTGGACTTCCCAGCCTCCAGACTGAGAAATAAATGTGTGTTGCTTCCATGCCACCCAGGCTACGGTATTCTGTTACAGCAGCCCAGATGGACTAAAATAGCATCCATCGTCTCTGCTATCAGCCACATCTATCTGATAGGATGCAACAGACACAAGGGGCAACTGCCCTGCGAACATTCATGTCGAAAGCAGTCATTTGCCCTGATGTCTTTTTTATACACTGTCATTCAAAGAAGAGTCTGAGTCTCCGACTCTCATAAATATAAATACATATATTTAATGTAATACAGTTTGTGTCCTGTGATTGAATTGTAAAGTTGGAGATAATAAGTTAGTTTTAATCTGAAACAAATGTGTTCTTATGAGCTGTTACCAAGTCTAAAACCTTCAGATTTAGGAGAATGCCTCAGGAAGGCCAAGGTTCATGTTCTTGTGGCTGTAAACCAAGTGACTTCAATAGCATCTTGTGACAGGAAATGCTGGTGTACCATGTGTAAGAGAAACTGAACTAATAATGGATGTCAGAAAGTTGGCAAACCACTCACCTTCCCTCTCTCTTTCTCTCTCTCTCTGTCTCAACAGCCACTAGTGAAGAAAGCAGAAAATGAGTAGGGAGAGAGCCAAATGCCTTATTCTCTGAAAGCTTGCTCTGAAAGCATGCTTTTCTAGCAGAAGGGGGAATATTTGAAATTAAACCAAGTTCAGAGCTTGCATTGTATTATTTGTTGACCTGGGCATTCTATTTACAGGATTGACATTTTGCTTGTGATTTTAAAGTGATTGCAAGCATGCCTTCTATCCTAAAGCAAGCAGAAATCATAGTGAGCTGGAGTACTGATACAAGGAAAGGGGAAGATTTTCTCCACTTCGTAAAATTGTAACGGAAAGTGGGAGGCGAAAATCTATGCTATGATTTGAGCACAATAAACACTCAGACTTGTTAAAATACCAATTACATTTTATAAAGACAGAAGCCTATGGCAAAGGACTCCAATTCTCTATCGTCTATGCCTGAATGGGCTAATTCTATCCTGGGGCATAATAGTGGAAAAAAATTCTGATGTTTCAAGTCATGCCCCACAACCTAGTTTAGAAACAATAGAATTGAGACTTTTTTTTCTCATTCTGCTTACCTCTTTCCCTTTCATAAACAGCAAAAGAAAGAAAAGAAAAAAGAAAAAACAAACTTTTATTCTCCTTCAATTGCAACAGATATTCATTTATTCATTTGTTTTTTAACTGTTGAGTCTAATATCTAGTTTATGCTCAGTCCCAGGAGGAATTTGGTGCTGAGCATATTCTCAGCCAGGAAAAATTTGCCTTTACAACCAACTTTATTAAATGATGATCACCATGTACAATAATGACCATCATAGATGCCTTGATAATCTTATAAACATATCCCTTTTTTCTATTTGTTTTTTTCACAGCATTCACCAGTACCTCTGATACGCATGCACACATGCATACATATATGTGTGTATGTATTACATATGTATATATGATTGTTTATAGCCTACTTCTTCCAGAAACCAAGTTTCATGAATTTAGAAACTGTCTAGTTTTTTTCAGCACTATAATACCTAGTCCTACCTAGTTCTAGATCACAGTGAGACTCATGGTAGAAACTCAGTATATACACAAATAATAAATAAGCAACATATATGTGTTCAAATCAATAAAGTTGATCTACAAATAAAATGCAACTTATGTAGCTAACCTATGAGAAACAAAGCTTCCAATCCCAACTGTTGGAATCTTAACTAATTCCTATACATTTTTGAACCTCTTATTAGAGGTTACTCTTTAATAATAACTCAAATTTATCCAAGCTTTGGTAACTGTCTCTTATGTGGCAAAATGGTAGAATAATTATTGTCCATTCTGTATGGTTTCTCAGAGAATATTGTTATCAAATTACCAATGGTTCTAGTTCTAAACATTGATGTAATGGTGATAAAATTTAGAAGAATAAAATAGATAAGATAGAAGTGTAAATTATTGCTAAGGTACTGGGGTTAAAAGTAGCCACCAAAAGTCAAAGTTTAAAAAGCCATCCAAAGTTCATTCTAGTTACTTATTGTTATCACTTTTGAGGGGAAAACACCATATTACACCTAATTTTAAGGGTGAAGTTGACATTTTCAGCACAATTCTACCATGGCCAGATCTAATAGGGTAATCTAATAAACACTAATGTCAGATATGCATAGAAAGCAAGCTAAGAGCAGTTCTCTTTATGATAAAAGTTCACTTCCATAAAGGCTACAGGTAATAAATTTAATCAATATTTTTAATTTAAATAAATTTGCTCTGACAAAGGTTTGGCATTAGCTATTTCACAAACATTTTTTTTTTAAGAATATTGTGTTTTTTTGTTTTTGTTTTTGTTTTTAAGATTTTATTTATTTATTTGACAGAGATAGACACAGCGAGAGAGGGAACACAAGCAGGGGGCGTGGGAGAGGGAGAAGCAGGCTTCCTGCTCAGCAGGGAGCCCGATGCGGGGCTCGATCCCAGGACCCTGGGATCATGACCTGAGCCAGAGGCAGACGCTTAACGACTGAGCCACCCAGGCGCCCCTCTTTCACAAACATTTAACTAGTTCTCAAACAAATCTAACAAGAAATAGGTGTTGACATATGGCTCTTTCTTGTCACATCTACTTGTTTTTCTTTAATTGGCTTTAGTCTCAAAATCGACATGAGTCCAAATCAGTTTTTAAATAACCTTCTACATTGCTGTGTCCTGTATACTTCCATTTTGCATACCTTTTAAATATGTTTTTGCAATATTTAACTATCGGCCTCAGACAATAAATAACCTTTAAATTAATTACAAAGTTGAATTTGTTGCATACTCTAAAAGGGATGGGTCACTATAAATAAAAATATATAACTCCAATGCAAACTTTAAAATGGATTGTTAGATAAAATCCTATTATAAGTGTTCTGATTTCTACACAAATATATTTAAGGCTGTCTTTCTTTAGAAATCACAAAGCAATGTGTCTTGCCCACTTTAATAGTGATAAAAGATGTCACATGCAAGAAAAATTTAACTTCTTTGAATCTAGCCTTCCCTTGGACTATATCAATACACTTAAAAGAAGATTTTAGTAATATCTCATTATTTATAATAACCTTCAAGTAAATAAAGCTTATTTATACGGCTAGTTAAATAATGACACTGGTTGATCAGAAAAGTATAATTTCCAAGTCAAATCTGAAATAAATCCAAACAAGCACTTTGAAAGATTCTTAATTCTTTCATGATGGTAGATATCATTATATTTTATTTGTTGTTTTTAAAGAACACGACATAACAGGACATATATAGAAAGATAAGGGATATTCATGTGATTTTTGTTGAAACAGATGAAAAGAATGAAGGATGTTGATGGCTTTACTCTAACAAAGTAAACAAAAAAAGGAAAAAAGTAAAACAAAAGAGATACCCTGTACTATTGGGATCTGTTGATCACTGTCCTTATGTTACTGAACTACTTTAATTCTTAGGAGGCCAAGAGATGATTAGGGATCAAACGCATCATTAACCGGAGTATCACTTTGAAGACTTTAACAATGATTTATAACATTTTACGGGTAAAAAAGTATTCATATTAAGTACAGAAAAAATATCGCCCCCCCCCCCCAAAAAAACCCCAAACTAATACCAGAGCACATGCCCAATATTCAAGAGTTGTTAGTGACAACCTATGGAGAATTTTGATGAAAACTTCTAGGAAAATCTGGAAAATATCCTGACTATAATTAACTTGACAGTACCAGAAAGGCACCCTGTGATGAGCATCTCTTGATACTAGTCTACCAACTCCTCCCTTTTATTATATCACTTACCATTTTCTAAGACAATTACATGGAAGTACAATGAAGCTAAGCATTCACTTTCAACAGTACCTTTTGGTTGCCACCACCGTAGGGCCAGATATTAAACTAGTCTACCAAGGAAAGGCACCTCATCACAGCAGGGACTTCTGCCTCTAGCCATGCTCCACATTCTGCGCTGCATGCTGTAGATGAGTTGTGCCTTGGGAAACATTGTGTGTTTACCCATATGTTCAGTTGTATTTCTGGGATACTTGCAAATGAGGTGATGCTTGTAAATGTTACAGGTTTATGGCTTTATACATAATGCAGTTTTGTCAAATGTAAAAGAGGAAATAAAATGCAGCTTTTGCAAAAAAAATTAAATATGTTTATCACATCTGTTGATACGGTTGAATTTTATTAACTTTGGAAATTTTCTTTTAGAAAGTATAATCGTTTCCCAAGGTTTATTAAAGATCACTTACTCCTAATAATGCATGGTGTTGTGCCATGAAATTATCATGAAAAAATAATAAAATATGTGCTCTAAAAACAATCACATAAGCGACCTCCACATTTATTCATGAAGAAGCAGCAGGTTCAGAATTATGGAATGGTTTGTGTCCAGGCAGTCAATTAAATGGTAGAGTATACTGTTAGACCAAAAAGTTTTAGTTCCCCAAATGCCTTAACTTGTTAACTGAAGGCAACCTAACAAAACATCTCAGGTAAAATTCCTATTAATTTGTAATCATTCTGCATATTGTTTCTGCACGTGTACTTCCTTTTAGATACAAACTTCATTTGTATTTTCCTTTTTTCTTCTCTTTTTTTAATCATTGCTGGATTATTTATTTATTTATTATTTATTTATTTATTTATTTATTTATTTATTTATTATTTATTTATTTATTTATTTATTTATTTATTTATTTATGTATTTGGCTACTCTATCTTTTCGTTGCCAAAAAGTATTATGCCAGAGAGCAGAGCTTCTTGCCCATTTAAGGTTTGAGAACAGGTTGTGACCATTTTGTCCCTAAGAGCTCTAATCATCCACTTTACCCAATAAAACTGTATGAGTTCACGCGCAGAGCTGCAGTTATCCTGAGGGAACCTTCAGAGTGAAGCATGGTTCAATTACTTTTTTGCCCCCGTATTCAGTTGTGATGACCGATTTGCATAACAGGACCACTAAGGACCTCCACCAGAGTTTCCTCTGCCCCTACCCCGCCCACATACAGCTGTCAACAAGAGTGCCGAGAATACTCAGTGAGGAAAGGACAGTCTCTTCAACAGGTGGTGTTGGGAAAACTGGACATCCACATTCAAAAGAATGAAATTGGACCCTTATTTTGTACCATATACAAAAATCAACACAAACTGGATTAAAGACTAAAATATAAACTCATAGGAGAAAATATCAGGGAAAATCTCCTTGACATTGGTTTTAGTGATTTCTTGGATATGATACCAAAGCAGAGGCCACAAAATAAAAACCAGACAAGTGGGACTATATCAAACTAAAAACTTTCACACAGCAAAGGAAACAATCAAGAATGAAAAACTTTCATACAGCAAAGGAAACAAAAGAGAATGAAAACAATCAAAAATGAAAATGGAATGGGAGCAAATATTTGCAAATCACTTACTTGATAAGGTGTTCATACCCAAAACACAGAAGGGTCCTACAACTCAATAGCAAAACAAACAAATGAAAAACAAACAAACAAAAAAAAACAAGTCAGGGTTTATCCAGAAGCTTCACTGGAGATAAAAGAGCAAATCTTAAGGAGGTCTTGTGCCTACAGCCACCAGACCTGTTCTCCTTCACTCACCCCCAATAGATAAGTTACTGGATAAATGGAAATATATCTTAAATAATTTCTTTGATTAAAAACATAATCAAGCCTCATACTCCAACAGGCACACACCACATTTCACATATAATTAGCTCATAAATAAACTTAGCAATGTGTAAAAAATAAAAATAAAAAGGGGGGTACCTGGGTGGCTCAGTTGGTTTGGCATCTGCCTTCTGTCTTTTTAAATAGGAGTCTGCCCATTTAAAAATGGGCAAAGAACTTGAATAGACATTTCTTCAAAAAAGACAGACAAATTACTACCAGGCATATGAAAAGGTGCTTGGCATCCCTAATCACCAGAGAAATGCAAATCAAAACCATCACAATGAGACATCTCCTACTTGCTAAAATGGTTATTATCAGGAAAAAAAAAAGATAACGTGTTGGTGAGGATGTGGAGAAAATGAAAACCTTGTACACTGTTGGGGGGAATATAAAATGGTGCCATTAATATGTGGAGGTTCCTCAAAACTATAAAAATAGAATTACCATATGATTTAGCAACTCTATTTCTGAGCATATTCCAAAAGAATTGAAATCAGGATCTTGAAGAGGTGTCTGCCCTCTTATGTTCACTACAGCATTATTCACTATAAGATATAGAGACAACCCAAATATCCACCAACAGAAGAATGGAAAAAGAAAATGTAGTATATACATATAATAGGATGTATTACGAATGAAACATGGGCAAGGTTGCAGCTGTTTTACTTTGTCCAAAATCATCAGGATTAGAGAACTTACTCTAAGATTCTGAAAATCTTAAAAACTTATCTTTTTCCCTACATTTTGCAGGTATTTTGAGGTTGAGAGCATCTCAGTCAGGAACTGTCAACTGACAGGTAAGTACTTTTAGCTTCTTCCATGATGAGACCTCATAGATTTGCCCATAAATTTCTTACACTGACAGGCCATAGGAAATCTCTAAACAATGGTTTCACAAACCACATAAAGGAACAGAATAAAGCAATAAAACATAAATTTTGATACTACAACTTCTGCTAAAGTAAGTGTGCCCTTTCAAAAGTAGTGTATTTTTTAGTATAAAACCCCTTCTGATGCTGAAAGAAGATGAAATCCAGCTATCCTGGAGACTTGCAATTTTTATGGAAGCTACGTTGACATGTGGGAGAACTTTTTTTTCTTGTTTCTTTTTTCTTGAATTTTGTTAGTTTTCTTGCTATTTTGACAGTAAAGAATCCTATAAACACTAAAGCAAAAAAATCATCATAATTAGGTTTATCTATAAAGAGGAATAGAATTAGGCCATTCATGAAATTATCCTCTATTAATATTGGATCCCAGCACACAAATAAATAATAATTATAGTTTTATAGTAAACTAAAGGGGCTTGCAATTTCTTTAATTATCCAGTTTGTCTTTTACTAACCAAGATAACTGAAAGCCATTCTCAGATATACAAAGGCTCAATGGAATGCTAGCTATAATTTTTTTTTCTAAAACACTTATTCAAAATTCATTCTGGGCAGAGGCAGTGCCAGGAGAAGAGACAGCTGGGCAGTAACTGGGCAAAAAATAAATAAATAAATAATGAAGATAGATAGATGATAGATAGATAAGATGGATGGATGGATGGATGAATGATAGATAGATAGATGATAGATAGATGGATAGATAGATAAAAGTAGCCAAAAGGATACTAAGTAATCAAGAGGCAAATGTCATAATATGCATTCTGAAAAAACGATTTGCTAAAGAAAAGAAGACTAAATACAGAAAAGTGGCTAAGGACTGTCACAGAGAAGTGAAAGTCTGTATTGCTCCTAAAAGGGAAATAAGAGGGAATAGCAAGGACCCCAGTGCACCCAATAAGCATTCTCTAATCGTTTTCTTGTTTTTTTAGCATCACCTCCAAACCAAAGAAAGCATCTGAGCCTAACCAATGGCTATGTTGCAAAGAAACTATAAGATGTGAAAATACTGCTGTAGACAACAAGTGGCCGTATTGTAAAAAGAGGCTAGTAAAACAAAGGACAAATAAGAAACAGATTTTACTGCATACCAGACTGGAAGAAAATTTGATGTGGAAGTAAAAGAAATTGCCAAGGCTGAAAAATACAAGGAAAAAGAAACCAAGAAAAGATGTGATACATGAGGAAAACAGAAGGAGGAAGATCAAGATTATGACACAAACTCGGTTAGTTCCAGTACATTCGTTTTCCTGTCTGGAAGGAAGAAAATCCCCTTCTTTGGAAAGAAAATAAAACATTGAAATACAAGGCTGTATCAGATATATATAATTAGCATGTATTATATCTTTAAATAGTTCTGGCCTGGTGCTATATGAAATAGCTACTCACTTCACCTGGTAGAGTATGGGAGTGTGAAATTGGGTAGACACTGAAAACATTTCCTGTTGGTGGACCGTAAACAACACAAATTAATTATATGTGGAGTATTTTTTTTTTCATTTTTAATTGTGTTTGAAGCAGCTTACATAATTATTGCTGTTTTGTTACCTGAATGCCATTCTGTGATTATAAAAATAAATGTAGCTCTTATGTTGACATTCTGAAGTATTTAAGAAAATATAGTTTTACATAAAAGAACATAATCCGGCTAAAAAACGTACCACAATAAGGAAGTCAGTAATGCAAATGATAGGAGTAAGCCTGGAGTCCACGGATAAAATTCTAACTCAAACTCTCTCTTTGGCTTTGGGGACTTACTTAAAGTTGTAAAGCAGGGCTAATTACAATAATATCTACAAAATACTTAAGTGAGACAAGGCATACAAAGATTTCAAACAGAGCAAATGACAAGTAATCAAGAAATACACTTATAGTGTAGCTCTTGGTCTCTAATAATTAGTCTAGGCTTATTTAAGAAATTACATGTTAGCATTAAGCATAAGAGAACATGTGCACGTTTTAGTTTTTCGTTCAGAGATGCCTTTCAAAGCATGAAATTGAAAGAGAAATAAAATATTAGCATTACATCTCAGAAAACTTAACCAAGAATGGTTACAAAACGTAATTATATGCCACAGCCACATACACACAAATTCAAATGTTCCCTTAGCCCCTGCTCCAAAAAATGATCTCCAGTGAATGTGTCAGGGCAGCACGGGAAATACTGGGCATAAAATAGAAGTTCATCCAACATCTTGAAGGAAAATGAGTTACTCCCCTCCAACTGCCATATAAGTGTACATCCTTTCTGGAAACCATACTATTTGCCTTGAAGATCTAAAGAACTCATATTTCTTGAAAGATTTACAGTGATATTTACTTAAAGTATTCATTTAGATTCTAGCCACTGTAGAGTCTGTGATATTTGGATGGAGAAATAAAAATAAATATTGCTTTTTCCTTCTTCTGAAAGATTAAATATGCTTTTTCATTAAATTAATTCTTCCAAAATTCATGCAGATTGAAATGTGGAAAAGGTGTCAAACTATAACATAAAAATACACAGCTTGCATAAGTAGGAATTATACAGCCTCCCACTGATTTCTCACCCCGCTGCCCGGTCAACCTTATTTCCACTCACTTCTAGCTTTTGCTCATCACCCCAAACTTCCATTTTTAATCTCATTGGGAGGTAGTTTTGATTTAGTAGAAAAAACGGGTAACTTGAAATCATGTAGATGCGACTTTTAATAGCATTTCTTGCTCATAAAAGTTTTGTGAGCCTGAGAATGTTAGTTACTACAGGCTTGAGTCCCCTCACTGTTTTTCTCATACCTAAGACGCAACCTTAGATCACGGCGTGTTGTTATTAAAGGCACAGCCTCGGGGATTAGTCTGCCACTAACAGCTGTGTAAATTTAGTGAGTTTAACTAACTCCCAGCCTCAGGGCAAAAATCTAGAAGTGGACGAAAAGGAGAGTCCGGACACCTGGGTGGCTCAGTCGTTAAGCATCTGCCTTCGGCTCAGGTCATGATCCCAGGGTCCTGGGATCGAGCCCCACGTCAGGCTCCCTGCTCAGTGGGAAGCCTGCTTCTCCCTCTCCCACTCCCCCTGCTTATATTCCCTCTCTTGCTGTCTCTCTGTGGCAAATAAAATCTTAAAAAAAAAAAAAGAAAAGGAGAGTATTTCATGTGATTTTCTGTGGGTTAAATGAAATAATTCCTTGAATGCTCATAACTGAGTTCCTGGCCCCCGATGAACAATCTATAAACATTAGTTATTATTTTTGTAAGGTTTTTATGCTCAATAAATGAAATTATATCAGTTTCACTCCCCACTTTTCTCTCATTTATCCCAGAATATGTGGAAGAGGTTATTCCCGTTGCAGTTTCCCACATGAATTTCATGTGATTTCAATCCCTTCACTTTGACATCCAGAATCTTGTGCTTCTCCTTCACCTTCCTATCTCCAGTGCCTGGTGTGAAGCCCACACATCGTGGGCACTAAACACATATTAATTGTATTTGTTCCATTATCCCACTTGGCACTTTTAAGTAGCGCTGCTTCCACATGTCGGCTGTTATTACTTAGTATTTCTGTTTGTAACTTTCCTGAAGTTTGGTATATCTTCAAAGTTTGTTATTTTTCCCTGTCTCTAGAGACTGCTACAAAAAAGATGGTAAATATATTTTGATGACTAACTGGTTAGCAAATGAATATATGGGGTGTTTTTATTTTTGAGTATGTATTACCTTTGTTTTATTTTTAATGTAATTGTAAGTTTATAATTTTATTTTATAATTATAAAATAATTTATAATTCTATTTTATAACTTTATTTTTTTATTATGTTCAGTTAGCCAGCATAGTTTTCGATGTAGTGTTCACTGATTCATTAGTTGTGTATAACACCCAGTGCTCATCACAACATGGGCCCTCCTTAATGCCCATCACCCGCTCCCCACCCCCCTCCCTTCTGTAACCCTCAGTTTATTTCCCAGAGTTCAGAGTCTCTCATGTGAATATATGCTTTTTAATAATCCTAGGAGTACCTGAACAAAGATCTCATTTGCTTTTCTATAAGTATTTTGTAATCATACTTTTCAAATGATTAAATTTACTTCTGGGGAACCATTTCATACATCAAAATGCCGAAAGATACTTGTAGAGTGACTTCAAAAGGTTATGTGTCCTGCAATAACTAGACGGAAATACTTATTGTACCATTAAAATTTAGAAATACACTATTTAAATACCTTCTTTTTTGAAGGAAAAGAGTTTGTTTATTTATTTATTTTTAAAGATTTTATTTATTTGAGAGAGAGCAGAAAGGGAGAGAACATGAGCAGGGGGAGGGGCAGAGGGAGAGGGAGAAGCAAACTCCCCGCTGAGCAGGGAGTAGACATGGACACGGAGCTTGATCCCAGGACCCTGAAATCATGACCTGAGCCCAAGGCAGACGCTTAACCAACTGAGCCACCCAGGCGCCCCTATTTATTTATTTATTTCAGAGAGAGAAGGAGAGAGCAAGCGCAAGCAGGGAGGGGTAAAGGGGAGGGAGAGGGAGAAAGAATCTGAAGCAGACTCCACGCTGAGCATGGAACAGGAGGGGGCTTGATCCCTGGATCATGAGATCAGGACCTGAGCTGAAGCCAAGAGTCATATGCTTAACCAACTGAGCCACCCAGGCCCCTAAATCAAATACTTTCTTTAAAATGTAAACATATTTCCTGAAAACTGACATATCTTTGAAGGCTTATAGTAGGGACACTATCCACGGTTTATTTTCAGTTCCTAACAACTTTTCTTTAAAACTCAACTTGTAAATTATTGTTTCCATAAAAGGAATGTGGCATAGAACACATACCGCTACAAAATAAGGATATGTAAGAACACTCTGAGAAAGATGGAGAGCCACAGGGCTTGCTGGGAGAAAGAGAGCCTAACCCTAGAGCTTGGGATGATTGGAAAGAATTAAAAACTGGACAGAAACCAGGTAGGCCATTGCAGAAGAAAATGACTAGATCTTAATACATTTCAGAACACATAGGAGGGAGAAATTGATCGTTATATAATGAAGGTGTATAGAACTAGAGCTTGTAATATTTACTTACCTTTGGTACCTAATGGGGCAGAAAAAGAGGCTCAACTCCACTGAGCCACACACCAAATGCATTATGATGATGCCAGTCCAACTGTTATTGCCCAGACCTACCCAAGATGCCAGGGGCTGAAGGCAACACAGGGAAACCCAGCAGAATCTAGGATCCTTGGAGTCAGGGGATCAGTGAGCTCAGAACCTTTCAGAGAAGACAGGGAGGTGGCAGGAGGCAGACTCTTAGAGCTCAGGCTCCAAGACCTAGACACATACTTCACTGTCTAATTGGACTTCACTTATAATGCAAACTCAAAGAGTAAATCATTAAGAATTACATTCAAGAATTACATTTCAAAGGGTGCCTGGGTGGCTCAGTCGTTAAGCATCTGCCTTCGGCTCAGGTCATGATCCCGGGGTCCTGGGATCAAGCCCCGCATCAGGCTCCCTGCTCAGCAGGAAGTCTGCTTCTCCCTCTCCCACTCCCCCTGCTTGTGTTCCTTCTCTCTGTCTGTGTCTCTCTGTGTCAAATAAATAAATAAAATCTTAAAAAAAAATTACATTTCAAGATAGCAACTGCAGAACATTAAATTCCAAGTATGGGGCCCTTCTGAGTTCGGGGCTGCTTGCAATTACACTGGGCACATGAACAAGAAGTGCTGGTGCTAAGCAGTGTTCTAGGTATGGCCGATAGTGTACTGATGCAAAAGAAGACAAGAAAACCTCGCCATGGGGCGCCTGGGTGGCTCAGTCAGATAAGCGGCTGCCTTCTGCTCAGGTCATGATCCCAGGATCCTGGTATGGAGTCCCGGATCGGGCTCCCTGCTGAGCGGGAAGCCTGCTTCTCCCTCTCCCTGCAGCTCCCCCTGCCTGTGCTCGCTTTCTCTCTGTGCCAAATAAATAAATAACATCTTTAAAAAAAAGAAGAAGAAGAAAGAAAGAAAAAACAAGAAAACCTCACCAACACAAAGCTTGTATTCTAGTCACTGAGGACACCTTAAACAAAATCAACACATTTTACAATATGTTAGAAGATGCGAGGGTCCATGAAGAAAAATGCATCAAGGAAGGGAGAAGGATATGGAGTTATGGGCATAAAAATTTTAAAGAAGTTGTTCAAGGAGGTCTCACTGAGTAGTTGAGAATTGTGCAAAACCTGAAGGGATAAGGGAGGTGAGACTTTGGATTATCTTGAAGAAGAATGTTCCAGATAGAGGGAGGAGCAAATCCATAGTATGGAGCATTCATGAATCATTTAAGAAAAAGAAAGAGGCTAGTGTATTGGAGAATGAATAATGTGAAAAGCAGGAGGGCAGTAATTTGAGACCCAAATTTTAAAAGACTCCAAACTGTGGTGATCTGTAGACCACTGAAATGACTTTAGCTTTTCCTTTGAATGAGCAAGAGTGAGTGGAGAGTTTATCAAAGAATGAAATAATTCCTCTGCCTTTTAAAGGGATCTCTCTGGCTGCTTTATTGAGAAGAGACGGGAGTGGTTCAAGAGTTGCAGCAGAAAGCCAGCAGCAGAAAGTTAATGCAATGATACAATTAGGAAGATGACTGTTGGTGCTCCAGCCATTATTCTCACATCCCAGGCAGCAGATTCAGTGGGAGAAGGTCGTGCCCATCTAACTTCTGAGTGAATTTTATCATAATACAGTAGCTTAAGAAGAAGCAGCGCGAAATCACGATGAGGTGATTAAAAGGAATAAAACCTTTCCCCAAACCTTGGAGCTTCAAGAACAGTCGGCTTGGTGTCTACAACCACTAGGATAAGGGATCATACCATTTTAATGGACTCTCATGAGGCACAGTGACTAATCGGGGTGCAGACTCGAGGATAGCTAAGTAATTGATATCTGTCCATAAGGGGCATAAAATTTCAGAGCATAATTTGAAAACTTTGTATTTAGTCACACATGTGTGACTTACATAGAATTAAAGAAAGCGGGACTTCTTTAAAAAAGACAAGTCTCAGAACAGGGCCTGCAAACCCACTCTAAACAAATGTCCTTTTGTGCAGACACAGCTGCCAAGTTGTCAAAAGCAGAAAGTCATTCATCAATATTCCCGTCTAGAAATGTTAGTCACTATCTGATAATCCTGCTCCCTTATAAAAAGGCTTTCTTGCCCATCTCCTATATATATATATATATATCCATGCTGGTAAAACCACTTAAAAGTTATAGGGTGTATTTTACAATAAGTCTCAACATGCAATAGCTGTACCTACACGTAACAAGCAGACTGCCATGCGGGACTGACCAGCTCGTGTGCACACCCCCTACGTCTGTAGGTAAAGTAGATGTTGAACTTCACGGAAAGTCCTTTGATCTTTCTGTCAATGTCATAGAAGAGAAGAAAAAAGGGATAGCCTAATTTTACTTGGGTATCTCCTCTATTAATTTTAATAATAAAATTATTAGCAAGAGAGTCCCACTATCCCCTAAAGTAATATGGGGTAAATTTAATCAAGCATATTCTGTCATACTGTAGCCTTTTCTCTGACCTCCCATACTGTAGCTATTTCCCAGACTGCTCTTTACTTCTAGAGACAAACCCAAATCTGAAAATCCCAAACCCCCACATTAACGAGGAAGACTTTCTACGTGTAGGAGGAAATTTTACAAACTGATGCAGAGCCTGAAATAGACTGACACAAGTTTGAAAGTGAGTCCCCTCACTTTCCAGCTTTGTGACCATAAGAAAATAAAAATAAACCCACCTAATGGTTTTTCTGTTAAAGGAAGCATGTTAAAATTATGTTTAGTATTTTCCCAAATACAGTAGTAATGCATGGTCTTTATTGAAAAAATTAAAGAATGCTAAAAAGAGAAACATTTTTTAAATTGTCCCTTTAACTCATAGACAACCATTATTAACGTTTGGGGATTTCCAAGTCCTTCTTAAAAAAAAATCTATCCTTGATGACAAGTTTTTTTTTTCCTGGAGTTCTCTGACAATTAAATTCATGCCTCTGTATCTGAAGTTTCTTTGATCCCTCATGACACGTGACTTAATATCTTGTCTTCAGAAAATATTTTATACCATGTGTTCCCTCAGATATTCATCCATGGTTCTGAAAGTGAGTTGTAGTTTAGAAAAATAACCTTTAAGCCTAAGGGATGAATTTCCTATTTCTACAAAAGAGGCAAGATCACAACGTTCAGTGACAAATTAAAGCAAGGATTCTCCACTCCCCCACCCACAACTCTACCCCTGTGGTTCCAGTGACTCCTTACCCTTTAAATTTGTAACCCGAGGGAAGATCTACCTTCAGTCATTATGGTTGTGGCTTATGCAATAACAACCTTAAAACTGTGGCAGAAACTAACTTACCCTCAATTATCATTCAGTGTTTATTATAATTAAATATGAACAAAGGCGATATTAGAAACAAAAATCATCTCAGTCTAAGCAGGTAGTTTGAAACAGCTCAATTTTTATCTATTAGTTACCAGAACACACTCTAGAATGTTGTGATCTTAGAGTTATGGGGAAAGTGCCTAATCTATTTTTTTTGTTGTTGTTTCAAGTTTTTATTTAAATTCCAGTTAGTTAACATGTCCTAATCTATTTTAAATAAGAGTCTCCAGGAGATTGTGATGCAGCTAGTACATAGAACCACTTTGGGGAGCCACTTAGTTTAATCTAACTAGATTTGCTTTATAGTTCTTTCTACATTTTCATATTCTTTTGCAGTGCTGTGCATTGCTTGAGCCAAAATTTCAGATGCTGGTTGTTTTGTTAATGGCAATAGGATTCTACTTCATACTGAGAAATGCATGGCGAATGTAAGGAAGGACCCAGGCAGTGAGTGATTCTCAAACTTTTTCTTTAAGAAGCAAGCATTTTAAAAGCACAAATTCTAGCCTCTATTTCCAGACACCATAATTCTGTAGACATTGACTTGGTAATCTGCAACTTTAAAAAATATCCAGGGGATCCTTATGTAATATTTCTCTGAGACATACTCAAAGATTAGACAATGCTCCGTTTGCTTTGGGTGATTAATTTAAGACCAGTAGGAAGCATGTTCCATATATCATTAATATTTAGCTCAGCATTATGTGAAAAACAACAGTAAAGTAATAGTATTGGAGTCTGGTCTTTTATAATATCTATTTCTATGTCAATTCAACACACCTTTCTTCCTGTAACTGTACATACATAGGGTGATGATTGATAGATGGGTGCATTTACTTATATTGATGTGTGTGTATGTTTGCATGTACATCTGAGGAGAGGAAAAGGGAGAGGGAGGGAAGAGAGAGGGAGAAGGCAAATGCCAGTATTACCTAAAGATCAGGTTTGTTTTTCTTTTTTCTGTTTTATAAAGTTAGGGTTTTTTCTTAAAAGATTTTTGCAAGTTTGTTTGACTTCATCAATCTCTTGACTCAATCACATCAGAAGAGTCGTCCTTGAGAAGACGTTTAACTTTGTAAACAGGTCCTTGGAGGCAACCTTTGGAAAAAATAACCCTTAGACTGATTTTCCTATCATGCTTTGAAATAGCGTTAATACTGATTCCCAAAGGAAGGTGGCATAAAAATGGTAACAGAAGAACAGTCATGATTTAAAAAAAAAAAAAAAAAAAAAGCTCTGATAGTAAGTAAATCATTCTGCCACGGTGCAGAATAATTTGAAGTCACTATAAAGGCTAGAGTGCTGCTTTGTGTCACTTTGAACAGCGTGCAAAACAAATAAAAAATTTGCCTAATGATATAATTATATATTATAAAAATATATTTATTACATATTTAAGAAATATATATTACAGTTTTTAGAGGTTTCCATATTTTCTGGCTTTTTATAATTTTCTTCATTAAAAGAGTAGCTCATTATTTTTAACTTAGTGGATTATATTTGGTCTTTTGCCATTAGATAATAAATAGTGTCCCAAGCAGAACCAGGGTAAGCTAGAAAGTATAAAATGGGTATTGCTGTGTCTCCATCTTCTCCTTGTCCCCAGAGACAGTGTTCCCAGCTTCCTTGCTCCTCCACCTCTGTGCAAACTACAACTCCATGCAAACTACAATTCCGTGCAAACTACACCTCCGTGCAAAGCTACGTTAGGAAGCAGCTGATAACATGGAGCACTCCAAATTTAAAAGGCATGAAAGCATTAAAATGTTATCATGCAAGGAACACTTACATCTTTTAAAAACTACTTTTACTTTTATTTAGAATTATAATTGAAACTATTATAGTTTATTATGTCAATACAAAAATGCATTTAGTACATCTTGCAAAAATGCAAGACATTTTTATGAAAAACATTTACTCTTTTTCACTTTCTCTTCCTCAGGGACCACCCATTTCAACTCTTTTAGTTGATAATTTGGTATTTAACTCCATGTTTCTAAATAACATATTTAGAGTATTGTTTCTGATTTTCAGTTTTTAAAAATATCCAGTGTAGATTTAGCTGGTTTCTTATATTGTAAACTGAAACACTCTTTCCATGACTCCATCTCTTCAATAGAGTGATTAATAATGTTTGTTAAAGTCAATGTTTGGTGTCACTGTCATTATTACATTGTAAATAACATTGCTGAAGTACATTATGATTTCATTTTCTTTTGTGTACAGCTTTCCTCATTTTCCTTGAAGAAACAGTCATTTTTATTTTGCTTGCTTTGTTCTTTGTATCTTAATGTATCCACCAAACAACCAATCATAATTGTAAATTTGCTTTGTAAATATTAAAAACCATCAAATATCCTGTTTGATGTGTTTTATTTTCGAAAATACTTCTTATGGAGTCCTAAATCCTTCTGCTCAAATCCAGACTCTGCTTCTCCAAATTTAGTGCAAAGTTGATATCCTGGGCTCTTCAGTTTTAATTTTGGGGGAAGATTCTTTCCTAAATACAGTTTTAATCTTCTGTTTCTTAAAATATATTTTACTCTTTTAATTCATTATCTCAGTTGAGATAATACCTCTTTCAGTAGAGTTCTTGGAAAGACTGCAAGAGAGGAAATTTTTAGATACCTTGCATGTCTGGAAAATGTCTTCAAGCTACTCTTCTAACTAGTTGGTTTCTTGGTCAAGTAGAGAATTCTAGGTTCAAAACAATTTTCCTTTAACTATTTTAAAGTAATTTAACCACTGATCCACTGTCTTCTAGATTTGAGTATAGTTCTGGAGACACTCAATACTATTTTGATTCCAAATATTTGTAATAAGACTTATTCTCTCTCAATCTCTCTCTCTGCATTTCCTCCCCCTCCCCTCCCTCCCTCTCTCTCTCTCTATACATATATATCCTTTAGGATTTTCTCTTTGATCATATTCTTTTGGATGTGTCCTTTTAAAATACATTTTCTAGGCACTACTGGACCTATTCAATCTGGAAACACATGTTATTCAGTTCTTCAAAACATTTTAAAATTATTTGTCTGATAATTTTCTCCCCTCTAGTTTCTCAATTCTCTCTCTCTGGAATTTTTATCATTCAGATGCTGGACAACCTATATTTATTGCCTAAAATCATTATTTTTTCACTTTTGCTTTTCATTGCATGACCTTTTTTTCCGTATTCTTTGAAAGAATATCTCAATTTTATTTCCAATTGTTTCATTCTTAATTTCTGCTCTCATATTTTAAATATAAGCCTTTTTCTTATCTTATAAATTTTTATCCTTAACGTCTTCTTTATGTCACAGAATATTTTCCAATTTCCTCTGAGAATATTAATTATATAGATATATAAGTAAAACATTTATTTCTGTTTCCTGTTTGCATGCTCACTTGCACTCAGGCTCTTGCTCTTTCTACATATCTATGTGTATCGATATACTTATGTCATTTCCTTTACACCTCTTCATTTTGGTCTTTGCCTTTCAGATTCAATTGTTTACCTAAATTTCTTGCCATTCTTTGCTATGAATTCCTATTTAGTAGGAAGCACTGGAAAGCATATCAGAAGCTCTGAAGGCAGGAGTAGGGCTTACAGACTGGTGGGAGGTCCAGCTCCAGTCTACATACTTTGATGGAGGAACTCCTACTCTCTGTATCGTAAAGAATGTTATCTCATACAGGATTGTTTGTAGAAATGAAACTTTCACACTCCTAATTAGAGATTTTGAGGCTGACAGTGATAGGTAACTGTGCAAATGGGCTGATAAATCTGACAGTTTAGCATATTGAACTTCACTTAATACCCCTTTTATCATCTGTGACTAATATCCCAGAGTCCAGATTCCCTCTAGTTTGACTATTGATAGAGTGAACCTTCCTTCTTCTGCTTGCACTGAGCAAGGGTAGTTGCGAGCTGTGACAGATATGGAAAGGGATCAGGTAACAAACAGCATCTTATAAAATTTTTTAAAAATCTTCTCCACCTGAATCTCCATTTATGGAGATCCCTGTCGCCTCTTCTATCTGAGCCTTTCCATGGTTGGGTATGTGACTCTGTCCTCTGCACTTCCCTGACCATTTGTTTAGATTTCAAATTTCTCTGCTCTTTTAAATCATTGAACATTCATCTATCTGTTTTCCCTCTTCCACAAATAAATTGTGGTCACACCATCTCTCATTCTCTTAGTCCCTGTGCATCTTGCTTTACTGTAGCAATTGTAGTGAGTATTGGGAGAAAGCAAAGGTAAAAGCATGAATTCAATCCTTTGTGCTTAGAGGACTCTCTGCTATTTAATTCTATTTTTGATTTCAGACATAATTTAGCTGGTAAAGGAACAATTTCGTGTTTCTTAAAATCGTGGTAAACGCGTGGGTGCCTATTTTTCCTGAGTTAATTGTGAATAAAGCCACTATATGCACTTGATTTCCATTTGCATCATGTATTTATAGTGTAGCCCTTTTATGAATTTATGTGACTTTCATATATGGCGATCTCTTGTTATTTTAATATTTTTCCTAATTTGTTGAAAAATGTGTTTTCAATTAGATCGTCCCATAAATGCTTTTAGTATCAGGGTTACAGAAACAAAATATTTCTTGATCATTTTCTTTAATTATATCTTCTAGTGATCATATTAGCAGATGGGAAAATTAGATATATTAGAAACAAAATATCATCCCATAACTGTGAATTATTTAAGTTTCAGTCTACACAAAATTATACAAAACAAAACAAACTGCAATTATGGAAATGACCAAAAGGAAAGAATGAATAGCTGATTCTATAACCCTTCCCTCTAGTCTGAGGGACATATAAGAATTTGACCCTTAGTCAATTCCTCTTTTGCTGCATATGGATCAACTCAATCTACCATCACTATCAATAAAAATTCACATAACTTATTCACAACTGTACATACTATCAAAATCATTAAAGCTGAGGACCATGTTTCATTGCTCCAGGATCTTTCCTCATTGCTTTTTCTGAAATACCAATTTCAAAGTGTAAGAAATAAAGGTCAGACTGATAAGGGTAGATTATAAAACAGATGCTTGAAAAGTATAATGAGGAAGTGCAGGATTTAGCACCAGGGTGATATTGTTTGGGATGCTCAGGCCAACATGTACTGGATATATGAGTCAGCAATGGTTTGTTGATGGAATTAAAGATATTAACCAGTATTAATTATACTGACCAATAACATTATTTACTAGCAAGCAGAAATGCTAAAGTGCCACCCTTCAAGTGTTGGCCTAGACTCTTCAATACAGAATAGCTTTCCCTGGGATAGGAGTATATATGATGTCTTTTCTTCTATTGCTTGAGGAATTCCCAGACGAGTTTAAAGCCAAAGTTAGGGCTAAGATTTTGGTTCCATTAAAGTCAATTGCAGAAAAGATGGGGGGAAAGGTGAAATATATATCTACTCTCCTTGATGACTTGCTTTTGTTCAGTTCAAATTAGTTTCAGTTTTAGGTAACTAACAAACCAGCAAAGCTACAAAGGCCTAATCGAGGTAGAATTTCCCTCTTACAGAAAAATTCCAGTTGTGGGTAGTCCAGGGTTGGTGTGAGCATCATCGAGGAGATGGAGTTTGTTCTATCATTCTGCTTCCACACCCAAGCTTGGCATCTGTGCTCCAGTGTACTTCATGGTACAAGAGAGCTTCTGGAGCTCTGTCCACCACATCCAAGTCCAGGTAGCAGGGTAGAGGAGGAGTGGAAGGGTACAGAGTGCTTCTCCCAACTGAGTTAATGCTATTAGCCACCTTCTAGTATTTCTTTATTGGTTCAGATTTGGTCTCAATAGCATATCTAGACACAAAGGATGGGAAATGTCATCACTTAGCTGAAAATATTGAGCACCCAAGTGATATTCAGGATCTGCTCCTAAAGAAGGAGGAGGAAATAGATAGGGTGCAGCAATTAGCAGTCTGAGAAGATGCTTGCATTCTTTCCCCTGCAGTTTTTCCCTACTAATACATAAACCTTGTTAATTTGCTATGATCCTGTCTTTGCCCTCTTATTTTCTGCTTCTATGGCTTCACTTTCTTGCCTTATTTATTACCCCCATGTTCCTTCCATTCCCTTACCTAACCATAATATAAAACCAATGTGTGTGTGTGTGTGTGTATATATATATATATATTTTTTTTTTTTTTTAAGAGAGAGCATGTGTGAGCGGGGGAAGAGTCAGAGGAAGAAGGAGAGAGGGAATCTTAAGCAGACTCTCCCCTGAATGTGGAGCCGAACTTCGGGCTCAATCTCACAACCCTGAGATCATGACCTGAGCCAAAATCAAGTCAGATGCTTAACCCACTGAGCCACCCAGGCACCCTACCAATATCTTTTATATTCATTTTATTCACTGTAGGTAATTTTATGTTTACATTAGTTTTGAAAGTGGCAAGACTAATTATTTAAAGTTTTTCTTCTAAGGTAATTGATAAAATGAATCATGATATCTTTAGCTCATGTAATTTTGTTACCTTTTCTCCCCTTTCAGTTGTGGTAGCTATGAAATAAGGAAAACTAACCTTTTCCAATGATATGATAAGAACTTCCTGGTCTCTTCTCCTTCATCCTTTCGGAATAAAACTTTTATCCTCTGTGTTCATGGGCCATGAGTCTTCTTTGTTTTTCTTTAAAGTGTTAATTCATGTTTGTAAACTCCAACACTTGGGGTGCCTGGGTAGCTCAGGCTAAGTGTCTGCCTTCGGCTCAGGTCATGATCCCAGGGTCCTGGGATTGAGCCCTGCATCAGGCTCCCTGCTCGGTGGGAAGCCTGCTTCTCCCTCTCCCATTCCCCCTGCTGTGTTCCCTCTCTCACTGTGTCTCTCTCTGTCAAATAAATAAATAAAATCTTTAAAAAATAATAATAAATGAATAAATTCCAACACTGAATCATATGTTCAATAAAATGCATCTTTTAACACTTGAGTTTTATATGTATGATTATATTAATATACTAATTATGTGATACTAAAAATATATTGTAAAATTATAAAGAGTATGGAGTGATAATGTATTATTTGCAATTTCAGAGGAAATAAAAACAAATTTTGATTTTCATCATAAAGATTAGCATCAGGGTAAAAAAGTCTAGAAAATTATGTCCAATCATCTGTCCCTAGAACTATGGTTGTCAAACTATAGTATGCGTAAAACTTACTTAAAACCCTTGATAAAAATCTTCAAGCTTTATAGGCCTCATCCCTAGAGACCTCTGATTCAGTTTATATAATGTGGAATCCAAGAAACTTTTAAATCAGCACACCAAGGTTCACAGGCAGGATGCCGACAGGAAAAGTGGGCGGGGGGGGGGGGTGATGTGACAGAACAAGGAGAACACTCCTCATCAATAGAGGTTAAAACCAAATAAACAGCAGAAAAGGAAAAGGTAAGTACATCTATGTTAGAGTCTTTTGTTGTTAAAGAAAAAATACTTAAAAAAGAGTGATTTTAAAAGATAAGAAAAGAACTTACCAATTTTAAGAGAAGATTAGAGGGAGAATATGATTATAATTTTGTACTTGGTGAGAAACTGAAGCTACATTATGTAAAATGTTAGAGATTTATATATGCCCAATATAAAATTTGGCAGACAGTGATTATATTTTGTAACCAATCAAAAAATAGAAGCAAATTATGATAAATATTGCTATCAAACAGGAATAATATAATGATTAGGTCAGTGACATTCTTTTTTCTTCATCAGAAGACTATGCACTAATTTTCTACTATGTATATGTAATACTTAAGAGCTCTACCTCCAGAAACAATTCCATTACCTATTAATTACATTATAAAGACATTTTTTTCTATTTCTCAGTTGTTTCAACCCTAAAATTAGGATGAATTATTAATCAACTCATGAGATTGTGATGACAATTCACTATAATACATGTAAGTATGTAACAGTGTCTACTGCATGCATGCCCAGTATCATCATACTTATAACATTCTCTCTCATATCTTCCAAAGCTGTGACTAAAAAATAAATAAGGGTGATAAGGGTGGAATCAAACAATAAATCTTCATACTCTACAACTCCTGGGGGAAAAACAAAACCCTGCTATACAAAGGCTTTGCCTAATCATGGACTAAGGATATTTTATTCTGTAAGGATTCAAATGCCCTTAAGGTTTGGCTGTCTGAAGGCACTTGGGTGGCTCGGTCAGTTGAGTGTCCAACTCTTGGTTTCAACTCAGGTCATGATCTCATGGGTTGTGGGATTGAGCCCCACACCAGGCTCTGCACTCAGCAGGGAGTCTGCTTGAAGATTCTCTCCCTCCACCCCTCCCCCAGCTCATGCTCACACACACATACTCTCTCGCTCTCTCAAAAATAAATAAATAAAATCTTTCTTAAAAAAAGATTTTGGCTGTCTGAAAAAATCCTTTAGTTTGGAATGAATGTGGAGATGAATAATTACTGAAAATCCTTTGTCTATGGATTACCAAGTTTTCTTCCCTATTACTACTGCTATTATTCATTCCTATATGTATTCTCTCCTGGAAAAGGAAGAAGGACTAGACCACTTTCAAAGGAAAGTCTCCACTTATGCATCTATTCATCTGATTCCCCTCCACAGTCATGGGTTTGCCTGGATCTGAGCAATTAACTGAGCAATGCTATCCCTAAGGTCTTTCCTGCTTGACAATCTGGATTCATGAACTGGAGAGAATATTTATTTATCCTACCTCATAGCCCAACTGTATTTATGAGTTGCCTGCATCTAGTTTACTTGCCTTCTTAAAGCAGGTATAAATTATCCAACTCAATTTTACTTGGTGTTTTTACAACTGAATGCATCAATCAGTCACTAGAAGGAGATAGCAAAAACTAGTACAACAGAGCCTGCGGGGTTCATTTAGTGTAGGATATAATTAAATGTCCTGTAAAAATTAAATGGCTGTAATTGTCACCTCTCTGCTGGTAGCAACCAAATCTGCATTCCAACCCAAATATCTCTCCTGAGTTTCAGATCAAAGAATTGAGTTGCTTCCTGGACTACAAAACTGTAATCTCACAAGCAACTCCTATTCCACAAATCATTCAGGCCTCCCCAGAGCTGTTCCTTCCACACTGCTTTTCAGTAAATGACATCACTAGAATCAGTTACCAAGCCCTGCACTTTTCCTGTCTACTTCTTTATATTCAGATTAGACATCTTTAACTATGGTCCTCATCACCTCTTGTCCAGATTGCTAAAACTGAAACCCAGATTATTTCCTTTCAGTCTGGCCCCTACACCAATGTATTTTCCAAACCACCACCAAAATGATGTTTTTAAACAATTCTGAAGTGCTCTCTCTTGCCTATTATATCTTCCAGCAACCATCCATGGCAGACAAGATGAAGGGCCATTTTCTTGGCATTAGGCATTTTACTATGCCTTTATCATCTCATTCCAGCATAGAATCATCTCCTGCCATGACTGTGAAAGCTTACCAACCAATGATCACCACGCATCTCTCCCCAAACACATTTGGGGTTATTTAGTTTCTTGCAGCAAGGGAGAACACACATCAGAGGAACAGTGAAGTGTCTCTCTAAAAGGGAGTTAGGAGGAGCTTATTAGAGTATTTGGACACATGCCAGAGCTGCTAAGTAGGATTTAGAGACATGTGAAGAATTCAGAGTGGGATGCTGTCAGACAGCACAGAGAAATCAATCACTGGCTATCTTCATATTTTTTTTTTTTTATCTAGGAGGCAGGGAGTTCAAAGCGGAGCTAGACTTGTCACTAGTAAAGAAACAAGAGTCATGCATGCCTTCATGAAGAAGAGGATGTTACGCTTGTGGTTGAAAGTGTAACATCTCTGTCTTACTCTATAGCAGTCACAGAATGGTCTTCTCTGAGTATTGATTCTATCCTGAAAAGTTGTTTATGTTTACTGTGGAACATTTCCACCATGCTGTCAGCTTCCAGCCGGCTGCTAGGGTCATTTTCCACTTTCTCACCACCGTGCCAAGTTCTACTTCCTCGTTTACCCAACACTGCGCAGCCCCCTGAAAGCCATGTGCTATTCCTAGTTTATGAGTCTTGACAGAAGAATTTATCAAAGCTTGAAAAACTTCAGTTGTACTTTTTCCAGGACTTCCTCCTACTTCTTAGGATTCTTTTCCTTAAAATATAGAAGAATACATAAATGTATGAACATTGGTTTTTTTAAAATAAAATAAACTATATAAAATTAAGGAACATAAAGTGTCCATTCACTAATCCATTCAGAAGCCATCTTATTCTTCTTCCCAGTTTCAAAATGAGAATAAGATTGTTCTATTCAAGGCTAACACCTTGAAAAAATGTTAATACACCAACAGCACAGAGATTCTCATTTTGCTAGGGATGGATAGGCAACCAACGAATCTATAAGTTATTTATTTGAATTTCAGAGGTTTTTATAATATATTTAACAATATTGAGTTATGTTTATTCATGTGTCTTTTTTAAAGCTGTATTTTAAAGGGAAATGATTTTCCCAATTCAACTATTTGATGGATAAGATTAAAAAAAACTAATCTTGACTTTGAAATCAAATTCTCTAAAGATATGTCAAAATAAAATATTTTGGAACTATACAAAGAAAGTATCCCCACGAATTCTAACAACTGGGACAAATGCATTAGAATACATGATGTGTATATATATATATACACATATATACATACATACGTATATATATGTATGTTCACCAGAGTACTACTAACAGTACCTTAAAATCCAAAATATTTTGGGGTGCCTAGGTGGCTCAGTCAGTTAAGTCTCCAACTCTTGATTTTGGCTCAGGTCATGATCTCAGGGTCCAGAGGTCAAGCCTGGCATTGGCTCCATGCTGAGCACAGAGCCTAAGATTTTTCTCTCTCCCTCTCCCTCTCTTCCTCCCTCCACTCACTCTCTCTCTCTCTCAAATAAATAATCTTTAAAAAAAATCCAAAATACTTTGTAATGTTTTAAACTCCTCTAAAGAACCCTGTTCTATAATAAATAAATCTCATAACCACTTGTTCATTTAACCAGTATGGTGCCATTTCAGCAAACTCTCAAGAGTGATGAAATAATGACAAGAATTACCATAACAATGTTAGATCAGTATATATGGAATGAGCTACATTTCTCTAAGTCCATTAATAGTACCTTTGGGAAACCGAGAAGTTAAAAGTAAATTAACAACAACAACAACAACAACAAAAAATAGAATCAGGCCTTGAAGTGTGCACATAGCTCACCTTCCTGGAACAGAACTCCAAACATAATATGAATAAACTCAAATAAGTAATATTAATCTAAAGTTTAGTACAATAACTCGGTAATGCAAAGGTTAATACAACAACATAGTAAGTGGAGCTGCCCAGAGCTGGCCTCCTTGCTCCCCCTGGCTGGGCACGTGGTAGAGACCCTAGAGACATAAAGCCACTCTTCCACCACGCGCTGAGCTCGCCTGTGCTGGGAGTGCGGCTCTGTAGCTCCTCCCCCCAACCCCATGTGCCTCGAGTTCTGTCACCTGTGATACCCACGGTGGTATCTGGAAGGCTTCTGGGGGTGGCCACTGCCTTGCTTCTGTTGGATCAGGTGCCCAGAGGGCGGACTGAGGGGTTTGAGCATGATGAGGAATTTCTAAGGAAGATGCACCACCCACTGCTGGAGAAGGATGTGTCAGAGGGCACCTTGCAATGCCCAGAGTCTGGACATCTGTTCCCCAACAGCAGCAGGATCTCCGACATGCTGCTGAGTGAGGAAGGCACCCAGACTTAATCGTGCCACGTACCAGTTTTCATCCTGTGCCCCTGTGGATCTTTGTTTATGTATATCCTGTTTGCTGGTGCTGCCGTGTGTCCCCAACCCTTGACACAGTGACACACCAAATTCAGTGCTCCTGAGCTCCATATTCTATCTTTTTCCCACTAAAGGCTCAAACCCCTCCCCTGGTCCCCCCAAAAGAGGAAAGATTAAATCTTACATTTTGGCATAATGAATTAACTAGAACATAAGAAAGAGAACTTTAACTTAAAATGTAGACCGTGTAGGAGCTACTTGTAAACAGTTAATAGGGAAAAATTCTTCTCTGTGACAAAATAATGACAAGGATTTACAGAAAGAGGTAAAATAAAATATAGCCAGGTGACAGTTGGTTATCCAAAGCAGAATTTAAGTTTAACTTTGAATTTACCTTAAGAATCAATCCTAATGTAAATTAAATGTTAATCAGAAGATGTAGAGATCATTTGAAATAGGATAAAACCTTCCTCCAGAGTAATTACTCGTAAAATTATAATTGGCTTAAGGGCAGCACCAATTACAAATGCATTCCAGCTCAACCATAACTAAATACCTATAAGCAAAATCATCTCTTAATACTATATTGGATTAACCTATATATGCAGAGAAAAAAGTACTATATTAATAAATACTGCTTTGAATAATCCCTTATGAAAATGGATGAGCCATTGATTGAGGATAGAAAAAAACTTGTTAATATATTAATTTAACATACTGTTAATCTGAAATATAAATGCAGTAAGGAATGATTGAAAGAAGTTAAAGTAAATGAACATTCAACCTTCCTTTTATTTGCTAAAGGAACCCATAAAAAAAAACTTAAATGTATTAATTGAATATGAAAACTAGTATCTACCAAAGCAGAGGAATAATTATCTGAATTAATTATTTTGGTTCAGTGACCTCAGAACACAGAAAGGCCAGCAAATGGTCAAATCTAGACTAATCACTCAAAATACATCACTATCATTGGTTGCACCAAAATTTTTATCAATAGAACAGATTTCTCAAGTGGAAACAATGAAATCCTATTTTAGAGATCAAATTGATGTTAAAATGTATGGTTTTATTGTTGCATCCAGACATCCTAAAGATAACTTCTAGTAAAAATATTCTTTTGTTCCATCATTAAAATTCTGCGTGGCCTGAGATCAAATCAGAGCAGTTCCTTTTGGTTTCACTTCATATAAAGATACCTCATAGTATAAAAGGACTTGAGAAATAAGGTCTATTCAACATGAAAGACTGATATTAAATATCAGTGGATATAAGAGATTATTAAAAGCCCTCTGTAAGAATTGGGCTCATTGAGGTGATAGGTAATAACATAATAACATAGGTAATAACATAAATTTAAAACTTTGTTTTGGGGGGCTCAAATTTTTATTTTAACAAACATGTTACCAATTACTTTGCAGTTACTAATTACTGCTATCTATTAGCCTTGGCCTTCTCAATGCTTAACCAAAAAATTTAGGTCACATTGAATTTCAAAAAGAACCAAAGATTGTAGGTCCATTTGGACTTCAGCCACTGGCAGATGCCATCAAATGATACAACAAAGAACAACTTTGACTTCTAACTTTATCAACACTAATATGGATTATGGCACCTATTATCATCCTGACCTTGCTTAAACAATCTGAACGTCCACACTAAGATCATATCCACTAATAGAATTAAACTTCAAACTACGATTTGTCTGTATGAAGCTTAGCTGTGCAGACAGTTTAGCTCAGAGTGTGCCCTCTAACTGGAGCTGTGTGAGCATAACAAAACTTCCACATGAGGTCATGTTGGCAATTATTCTGTTATAGGTAATAATAACTACATAAATATATGCACATGTGCCCTTTGCATGAACAACTACCTTCCCTAAATAATTGGCTTTGATCTACTTGTAACTTTTGGGAAGAGAGGCAGAAGAAGCCCAGACAAGGTTTTATTTAACTGCTTCTTGGAATGTGCAATTCAGTACATAAGTTAAACCTCCCAACTTGGTAAAATGAAGAATTATCTTCTGCCCTTACATTTGCTGAATGAAGCTTATTCTTAGCCATTTTACATAGACTTATCTACTTTTGACTATACTCAGCAAATCACAAAGTGATCACTATATTGACTACATGGTTTTTAAACTCAAATAGAATAGTAGAGACAACTAATTCAGGCTGACCTTAATCAGTGAGGGCTTTTATTAGGAGATGTTTAGATTTATGGCTGATTATAATTGATTATTATTGCCCTTGTCTTGATAATAATTTTCCTTATAGCAATGCTAAACCCATTAGTGGTATCATGTCTTAATATTTTTATCTCTTTAGCTGATGGCATATATATCACCTGAGCCCCCACAGCCTAAAGGAAATAAATTTTAAAAAATATTACAAACACTATTTATCAACACCATCTTAGATGTTTACATTTGAATTATTATGAAACATCACACACTAATTCTGACAGCATCTATGACTCATGACTACTTATAAAAATAGACTCATGGAAAGTGTGTAATTACTGGTAAAACATTCCCCAACCATGTTTTATATGCCAAATAAAGCTTTACTTCACACACGATCACTTCACTTTTGGAACTGACCCTAATACTGACCCTTCTAATTGCTCTTTATGTCTTTATATACTAATGTATTGATACTGATCCTATTCTTCTTGTACTAATTTAGTACAACTAACTCAGAATCTTAGTTTTGCTTTAAACCCAGTGAAGAGCAATTAATCTATTAGTATCAAGATATTTAACATTATTCACTTCCATAATTAGTCATTTCATTCCTATTACCACAGTAACTACCTATATACAGAAAAATCAAGAACATGTGAATTGGATTTGAAAATCTAGAACTGTCCACCTGTAGTTTACAAGAAAATGCTTCCCATATTAATCAAAGTGTTACTGTTTGACCCCCAAATTTTATTGTTACTAACACTGCCTTGGACTTCCCAGTATATCAACCTATAACAGAAGTAAATAAATAAAATAAATAAAATAAAAATAAATAAGTAAAAATAAAATAAAAGCTATGAGTCACAGATTTAGCCTAAAAATGAGTTATAAAAAGTCTTGTAAGAGTAAAATTAGTTAGTGTAAGCACAAGACAAATAACTTTGACACCTTATATTATGGGTTATACCATAATTACCTAATACCCTTATCCTCTCAGTTACATTCATAATAGCCTTCCTAAGTCTTTTAATTTATCCCATATAATAACTTCATTATAATGTTTAGTGGGCATCATTTTTATTTATTGTAATACTTTATTAGAACTGAATGCTTAGCACTTCTTCTAAGACTGATAGGTATACGCATTTTTTTATTTCAAAATTCTCAGTCCATATCAACTTTAAAAATTGCTTTCCCACCTTAGGTATGGTGCTCCAAAACAAATAAAATCTGAAGTAGCTACCTCTTAAAACCTCATTATTTAATAAACTTATTACATAAAGAAATAAGCTTTACGTTTTTATTGTACTATTTTTCAACTCACTATCTACACATTTGCCAGTAGATACAAGTAGATTATCACTATTCATACTAGTCGCTAGCCAATTTCACCTAACGTGCCTGAAATCCCCAAATAATGCTCTATTTCAATGTTTATTTTAGTTCAAATAGTTTTAATCAAACATTCACTAGCACAAAACTTACTTTGTTCTATATATTATTTGAAGCAATATTAGTTCCAATATTTATTATTGCCATTTGATAGGAAACGAGACCCCAAAAAATGAATACAGGATTCTACTTTTCATTATATAAATTAATAGGATCCTTTCCACTTTTAGTAGCCCTGACTTATATTCAATATCAGAGACTCACTAACTTTACTTATAATATAATGTTGTACTTCCAGATAATCCCCAGTAGGTGATCTCATAAATTACTATGACTAGCACCCATAAGGACATTTATATTAAAAAATAACCCTACAGAGGCTTTATCTTTGACTCCCAAAAGTGCACATCAAAGCACAAATTGCACCAATTATGGAATGAGATTATGGAGACAGTGCCCCTATCATTTTTTTCCTAACGTTTACTATGTCTTAATATGCCTTAGAAAATGTCTTCCACTGATGGATACCTAAGACATTATTTAAATATTGATTAATTAAATTAAAATATGCTAAGTAGATTATTTTATCTATTTGCTTTTGGAAAACATTTCTTTTGAATTCCTATCTTTCTAGACTCTCATGAACCTCCAAAATTAGTAGATATACATACTAGCCACCCCTCTTCCTAACAATATTCCAATTGATCATGCTCCCTGTATGTACTTACAAAGAAAATTCTCAATGAATACTACTATAGAAAAGATAAAAGTTTCCATGCCATTCTTTATTCTGTGGGTAAGAAAATCTGAACAGATGTTATTACCAAAATCAGCAATTTAAATTATTAAATAAAACTACTCTCTTATTCTTTTAGCCCCAGCTTCTGTTCAGTTTAAATGCACTAGGATTCTGGTCCCTGCTGTGGGAACACAAGTGTCAATAAGTATCCTAGATCCATGTTTTAAATAAATGGTTTTATGTCTGTAGCCTGAGTGTCCCTAGTATCCTCCACACTTATGCACGCCTGAACAACAAAAATAAAGAGTCTCTCTTGTTTGGATCCTTTCCTGTTATGATTTTCCAGGTGTACCTAATCAAGTAATCATCATACAGGCAAGAATCTCCACTGAATTCATTGACTCTAGATAGGAAAGAACATGTTCCTAATAATAATGACCCTAATCCTCTTCTAAACAAAATGGTCATAATTATGAATTAGGGATAAAAGTGAGGAACAAGGGAGTGCATTATAAAGCAAATATGTAATGTGAATGTCAGAGAGGATTTACATTACTAAAGATAATGGACAGTCTGTGTGCAAGGTGTTAAAGTGTTTTTCATAAGACCTGCTGTTATGCTTTCTCAATAATATAACACCGGTACTTATTCATCTTGGAAATAACAATGAAACCTAACTGAGGGCTGTAGAGTAAATAACTAGCTGACAGTCACCTAGCACACCTGCTAAGGCAGGTCTTTACCAGTTTGCCCACTGTAAACCTCTTATACAGGTGACCCTTAAACAACATGGCGGTGCAGGCCATGTGCACCAACCCACCTCAAGCCCCATAGTTGAAAGTTCACCAAAAAAAAGTGCACAGCCAATCACATCTCCTCCTTAAAATATTTTCTCCATCTGGTTTTCAGTGACATACACTCTTCCATTTTCTGCCTGTCACAATGGCTGCACGTCTTCAGTTCATGTTGTTTCTTCTTCCTCATCTACCTGATCTCTTCACAACAATGTAAAATGGAAACAGCTGCAAGAATTTATAGCACTGAAGACTATACAGAAAAAAAAATCTTGAAAATTAGTATTGATAGAATTATTTTAATTGGAGAATTTAATATGCTCTCATTTCATGGTACTTGAAGAAAAACAGGGAATATAAAACACTTGGATTATACAATTATAATGTTTGTAGAACATACATGTGTTAAAAACAAGGCCTGGATGACTGGTATTCAGGAGGAGCTCCCATCTCCCATACTGGCATGTCAAACTGGGAGAGTTGCTATACCCAAGCTCTTAATATCCCTCCTTCTAACTCGTATGTGATTGTTCATATTGTTTACATACAGTCTTACTCTTAGACTCATGACCTTGTTGATTTGTTTGCATTATTTTGTTTTTATTGTTTCTCTCTGTTAAAAGAAAATAAATAGGGGAAAGCAGGAAGGATCCATTAGCTCTAATGAGAGGAGCAGCCATTTCAACAGTCTTTAGTCTGTAAAGAGTTTCCTATCTGCCTCTAACATTGGATGTGTATTGTGGGAGCAAAAAACCACTGGAGAAAGAAATTAACCATAGTATGCCAAGATGAAAGAGGATCTAGGAGATGTGATTGGTTGTGTCAAGTGCTACTGATAAGTCAGGTAAGAGCGCTTGGAACTGACCTTTGGACATAGCGATATGATGGTTAGATGATGGCCTTGACAAGAGCTATTTCAGTGGAACCATGTAAAAGCTCAAATGAAGTTTGTTCAAGAGAGACTGAGGAGGGAGGAATTACAGACCTCAAGTATACAGAGATCTTTTGAGGAGCTTTCTTGAAGGGGAAAAGAGAAATGAGCAAGACTTGGAGATGCATATGAGGTCAAGAAAAAAATAACATAAAGTGAGAATATTAATGGCATGTTCTTAGGCCGACAGGAATGACCCCAAAAAAGAAAAACTTTGAAAACTGAGGAAAGAAAAGACACAGTTGTTAGCCAAGTTTCCAGGAGGGAGAGATGATGCATTCTAGTGCATGAGGGGAAGAACCGAGAGCCACCGAAAGCACAGACAATTCTCCCCTAACAACAGAAGTGAGGAGAGTATGTGGTGCAGACGTAGGAAAGTTAATCTTCTAGAAGTGAGGCAAATTGCTGAAGAACTAAGAGGCAGAGTATAGCAGGAGCTTTGAGGAGAGTGAAGGCACAAAAGGATAATTTCAGGGAGTAGAAGAGAAAATAGGCTAAGGAAATGTCATATGGTTATTGTTCTAGTTTGTTTTTTGCTTTGTCTTCTTCTTTTCCAATATTTAAATGAGAATAGGTCAATTCTACCAAACTTGGTATCTGAAAAAGAAATTTTTTTTAAAAATGGAAGAAAAGAGGGCGGAGCAAGATGGTGGAGGAGTAGGAGACCTGGATTTTGTCTCCTCTCAGGAATTTAGCTGGATAGGGATCAAACCATTCTGAACACCTACAAACCCAACAGGAGATCGAAGAAAGGATTAGCAACAACTCTCTCATCAGAAAAGCGACCACTTTCTGGAAGGTAGGACGTGCAGAGAAGTGAATCCGAGGCGATATTCGGGAGGACAGATGGCGGGGGAGGGGCCTCCGTCAACCACTTCTGGCAAGTGATAGAGCCGCGAAGCACAAAATCGGAACTTTTAAAAGTCTGCTCCGCCGAGGGACGTCACTCTGGTGGCTAAGCGGGGGGTGGAACCCTCCGGGACAGTGTGGTCTCAGGACCCTCGGGGTCACAGAAAGACCGGGGGTGCCTGAGTGTGGCAGAGCTCCCAGGTAAGGGAGCAGGGAAGCCAGCTGCAGAGGCGGAGCCCAGGCTCAGGCTCTCAGCTCGGGGTTGCCATAAACCATGATCCGCGGCACAGTCGGGCCCCTGCTCCTCCAGCAGGGACCCAACAAGCGGCAGATCCGGGGACACTCACCTTCCTCCCCCCTGGGAGGAGCCGCGCGGGAGCGCACCGCAGGGATCTGCTGCATTTGGAGACTCCACACAGGGTCGGTTGCCAGAGATAGAAACGCATGGTCACAGGCCGGGCAAGGACGGAGTGCGGCCGGAGACCAGGGAGATGGGAGTGACTGACGGCTTTTCTCTGGGGGCTCACTGAGGAGCGGGGCCCGAGTTCTCGGCTCCTCCAGGGCAGAGATTGGGAGGCCGACATTTTCACTCTCCACCTCCAAAGCTGTACGGAAAGCTTGCAGGGAACAAAAGCTCCTGAGAGCAAACCCGAGCAGATTACTTAGCCGGGAGGGGGCAAGGGAGGGGCAATTCCGCCTCCGGCAGAGACATTTGGAAACCACGGCAACAGGCCCCTCCCCAGAAGATCAGCGAGAACAGCCAGCCAAGACCAAGTTTACCGATCAATGAGAACGGCAGAACTCCAGCGCTAGGGAAATACTGCACATAGAATTCATGGCTTTTTTACCATGATTCTTTAGTCTTTCAAAGTTAATTTTTTTTTAACTTTTTTTTTTTTTGAATTTTTCTTTTTCCCTTTTTCAACCAACATCTTATCAATCCCTTTTTTTAAAAAACATTTTTATTTTTCATTTTTAGACTCATATTCTATCCCTTCATAGTAGTTATCCATATTTTTGGCATAAATATATAAGTTGTTCTCTCTTTAAAATTTTGAGATAGTTTCTTCTAACAGATTAAAATATATCCTAAATCTCTAGTATATGGTTTTTTCTACTCCCCTGCCTGATCACATTCTCTCCCTTTTTTTTTTCTTTTTTTCTTTTTTTAAATCCTCTTCTTTCTTTTATCAAAGAAATTCTTATCAATTCCTTTTATAAAATTTTTTATAATTTCCATCTTTACAGTCATATTCCATCCCTTCATCATATCAACCCTTATTTTTGTACATATATAAGTTTTCCATTCTTTAAAATTTTGGGAGGCACTTTCTTCTAAAAGACCAAAATACACCCCAAATCTAGTGTGTGGCACTGATCTATATACCAGCCTGATCATATTTGATCACATTCTGGTTTTTTGTTGTTGTTGTTGTTGTTTTGTTTTGTTTGTTTAGAGTATATTTTCTGGGGACGTGGTTACTCTGCTAGCATTTTGTTCTCTCATTAATCTATTCTCCTCTGCACAAAATGACAAGATGGTAAAAATCACCTCAACAAAAAGAACAAGAGGTAGTACTGACTGCCAGGGACCTACTCAATACACATTAGTACGATATCAGATCTAGAGTTCAGAATCATCACTTTAAAGATACTAGCTGGGCTTGAAAAAAGCATGGAAGTTATTAGAGAAACCCTTTCTGGAGAAGTAAAAGAACTAAAATCTAACCAAGTAGAAATCAAAAAGGCTATTAATGAGGTGCAATCAAAAATGGGGGCACTAACTGCTAGGATAAATGAGGCAGAAGAGAGAATCAGTAATATAGAAGACCAAATGATGGAAAATAAAGAAGCTGAGAAAAAGAGAGATAAACAACTACTGGATCACGAGGGCAGAATTCGAGAGATAAGCAATACCATAAGATGAAACATTAGAATAATTGGGATCCCGGAAGAAGAAGAAAGAGAGAGAGGGGCAGAAGGTATAATGGAGCAAATTATAGCAGAGAACTTCCCTAATTTGGGGAAGGAAACAGGCATGAAAATCCAGGAAGCACAGAGAACCCCTCTCAAAATCAATAAAAATAGGTCAACACCCCAACATCTAATAGTAAAACTTATGAGTCTCATAGACAAAGAGAAAATCCTGAAAGCAGCTCGGGAGAAGAGATATGTAACCTACAATGGTAGAAACATTAGATTGGCAACAGACCTATCCACAGAGACCTGGCAGGCCAGAAAGGACTGGCAGGATATATTCAGAGCACTAAATGAGAAAAATATGCAGCCAAGAATACTATATCCAGCTAGGCTGTCATTGAAAATTGAAGGAGAGATAAAAAGCTTCCAGGACAAACAAAAACTAAAGGAATTTGCAAACACAAAACCAGCCCTACAAGAAATCTTGAAAGGGGTCCTCTAAGCAAAGAGAGACCCTAAAAGCAACATAGACCAGAAAGGAACACAGACAATATACGGTAACAGTCACCTTACAGGCAATACAATGGCACTAAATTCCTATCTTTCAATAGTTACCCTGAATGTAAATGGGCTCAATGCCCCAATCAAAAGACACAGGCTATCAGACTGGATTAAAAAACAAGACCCATCGATATGCTGTCTGCAAGAGACTCATTTTAGAACCAAAGACACCCCCAGATTGAAAGTGAGGGGGTGGAAAACCATTTACCATGCTAATGGACACCAAAAGAAAGCTGGGGTGGCAATCCTTCTATCAGACAAATTAGATTTTAAACCAAAGACTGTAATAAGAGATGAGGAAGGACATTATATCCTACTTAAAGGGTCTATCCAACAACAAGATCTAACAATTGTAAATATCTATGCCCCTAACATGGGAGCAGCCAATTATATAAGGCAATTAATAACAAAAACAAAGAAACACGTCAACAACAATACAATAATAGTGGGGGACTTTAAAACCCCCCCTCACTGAAATGGACAGATCGTCTAAGCAAAAGATCAACAAGGAAATAAAGACCTTAAATGACACACTGGACCAAATGGACTTCACAGACATATTCAGAACATTCCATCCCAAAGCAACGGAATACACATTCTTCTCTAGTCCCCATGGAACATTCTCCAGAATAGATCACATCCTAGGTCATAAATCAGGTCTCAACCGGTACCAAAAGATTGGGATCATTCCCTGCCTATTTTCAGACCACAATGCTTTGAAACTAGAACTCAATCCCAAGAGGAAAGTCGGAAAGAACTCAAATACATGGAGGCTAAAGAGCATCCTACTGAAGAATGAATGGGTCAACCAGGAAATTAAAGAAGAATTTAAAAAATACATGGAAACCAATGAAAATGAAAACACAACTATTCAAAATCTTTGGGATGCAGCAAAGGCAGTCCTAAGAGGAAAGTATATAGCAATACAAGCCTTTCTCAAGAAACAAGAAAGGTCTCAAGTACACAACCTAACCCTACACCTAAAGGAGCTGGAGAAAGAACAGCAAATAAAGCCTAAACCCAGCAGGAGAAGAGAAATAATAAAGATCAGAGCAGAAATCAATGAAATAGAAACTAAAAGAACAGTAGAACAGATCAACGAAACTAGGAGCTGGTTCTTTGAAAGAATTAACAAGATTGATAAACCCCTGGCCAGACTTATCAAAAAGAGAAGAGAAATGACCCAAATCAACAAAATCATGAATGAAAGAGGAGAGATCACAACCAACACCAAAGAAATACAAACAATTATAAGAACATATTATGAGCAACTCTATGCCAGCAAATTAGATAACCTGGAAGAAATGGATGCATTCCTAGAGATGTATCAACTACCAAAAGTGAACCAGGAAGAACTAGAAAACCTGAACAGACCTATAACCACTAAGGATATTGAAGCAGTCATCAAAAATCTCCCAAAAAACAAAAGCCCAGGGCCAGATGGCTTCCCAGGGGAATTCTACCAAACATTTCAAGAAGAATTCATACCTATTCTTCTGAAACTGTTCCAAAAAATAGAAATGGAAGGAAAACTTCCAAACTCATTTTATGAGGCCAGCATTACCTTGATCCCAAAACCAGACAAAGACCCCATCAAAAAGGAGAATTACAGACCAATATCCCTGATGAACATGGATGCAAAAATTCTCATCAAAATACTAGCCAATAGGATCCAACAGTACATTAAAAGGATTATTCACCACGACCAAGTGGGATTTATCCCTGGGCTGCAAGGTTGGTTCAACATCCGCAAATCAATCAATGTGATACAATACATTAACAAAAGAAAGAACAAGAATCATATGATCCTCTCAATAGATGCAGAAAAAGCTTTTGACAAAGTACAGCATCCTTTCTTGATCAAAACTCTTCAGAGTATAGGCATAGAGGGTACATACCTCAATATCATAAAAGCCATCTATGAAAAACCCACAGCGAATATCATTCTCAATGGGCAAAAACTGAGAGCTTTCCCCCTAAGATCAGGAACGCGGCAGGGATGTCCACTATCATCACTGCTATTCAACATTGTATTGGAACTCCTAGCCACAGCAATCAGACAACAAAAAGAAATCAAAGGCATCCAAATCGGCAAAGAAGAAGTCAAACTCTCACTCTTTGCAGACGATATGATACTTTATGTGGAAAACCCCAAAGACTCCACTCCAAAACTGCTAGAACTCATACAGGAATTCAGTAAAGTGGCAGGATATAAAATCAATGCACAGAAATCAGTGGCATTCCTATACACCAACAACAAAACAGAAGAAAGAGAAATTAAGGAGTCGATCCCATTTACAATTGCACCCAAAACCGTAAGATACCTAGGAATAAATCCAACCAAAGAGGAAAAAAATCTGTACTCAGAAAACTATAGAATACTCATGAAAGAAATTGAGGAAGACACAAAGAAATGGAAAAACATTCCATGCTCATGGATTGGAAGAACAAATACTGTGAAGATGTCAATGCTACCTAGAGCAATCTACACATTCAATGCAATCCCCATCAAAATATTATCCACTTTTTTCAAAGAAATGGAACAAATAATCCTAAAATTTGTATGGAACCAGAAAAGACCCCGCATAGCCAGAGGAATGTTGAAAAAGAAAAGCAAAGCCAGCGGCATCACAATTCCGGACTTCCAGCTCTATTACAAAGCTGTCATCATCAAGACAGCATGGTACTGGCACAAAAACAGACACATCGATCAATGGAACAGAATAGAGAGCCCAGAAATGGACCCTCAAATCTATGGTCAACTCATCTTTGACAAAGCAGGAAAGAATGTCCAATGGAACAAAGACAGTCTCTTCAACAAATGGTGTTGGGAAAATTGGATAGCCACATGCAGAAGAATGAAAATGGACCATTTCCTTACACCAAACACAAAAATAGACTCCAAATGGTTGAAAGACCTCAATGTGAGACAGAAGTCCATCAAAATCCTAAAGGAGAACACAGGCAGCAACCTCTTTGACCTCAGCCAAAGCAACTTCTTCCTAGAAACATTGCCAAAGGCAAGGGAAGCAAGGGCAAAAATGAACTATTGGGACTTCATCAAGATAAAAAGCTTTTGCAAAGCAAAGGAAACAGTCAACAAAACCAAAAGACAACCGACAGAATGGGAGAAGATATTTGCAAATGACATATCAGATAAAGGGCTAGTATCCAAAATCTATAAAGAACTCATCAAACTCAACACCCAAAGAACAAAGAATCCAATCAAGAAATGGGCAGAAGACATGAACAGACATTTTTCCAAAGAAGACATCCAAATGGCCAACAGACACATGAAGAAGTGCCCAATATCGCTCGGCATCAGGGAAATCCAAATCAAAACCTCAATGAGATACCACCTCACACCAGTCAGAATGGCTAAAATTAACAAGTCAGGAAACGACAGATGTTGGCGGGGATGCGGAGAAAGGGGAACCCTCCTCCACTGTTGGTGGGAATGCAAGCTGGTGCAGCCACTCTGGAAAACTGTATGGAGGTTCCTCAAAAAGTTGAAAATAGAGCTACCATATGATCCAGCAATTGCACTACTGGGTATTTACCCCAAAGATACAAAAGTAGGGATCCGAAAGGGTACATGCACCCCGATGTTTATAGCAGCAATGTCCACAATAGCCAAACTGTGGAAAGAGCCAAGATGTCCATTGACAGATGAATGGATAAAGAAGATGTGGTGTATATATATACAATGGAGTATTAAGCAGCCATGAAAAGGAATGAGATCTTGCCATTTGCAACGACGTGGATGGAACTGGAAGGTATTATGTTGAGTGAAATAAGTCAAACAGAGAAAGACATGTATCATATGATCTCACTTATATGAGGAATTCTTAATCGCAGGAAACAAACTGAGTGTTGTTGGAGTGGGGGGTGGGGTGGGAGGGATGAGGTGACTAGGTGATAGACACTGGGGAGGGTATGTGCTCTGGTAAGCGCTGTGAATTGTGCAAGACTGTTGAATCTCAGATCTGTACCTCTGAAACAAATAATGCAATATATGTTAAGAAAAAAAAAAGAAGAAGAAGAAGGTAGCGGGAGGGGAAGAATGAAGCGGGGGAAATCGGAGGGGTAGATGAACCATGAGAGACGATGGACTCTGAAAAACAAACTGAGGGTTCTGGTGGGGGGGGTGGGAGGATGGGTTAGCCTGGTGATGGGTATTGAGGAGGGCACATTCTGCATGGAGCACTGGGTGTTATGCACAAACAATGAATCATGGAACACTTCATCTAAACTAATGATATAATGTATGGGGATTAACATAAGAATAAAAATTTTTAAAAAAAAAGGAAGAAAAAAAGAAAAAGTACTTTCCATATATTCTACTTAGGTCTCCTTCATGTCTGTCTGAACATCATTTGAATTCTCCCTAAGGTATGGTAGGGCTGGATGTTGTAGATTTTGATTATTCATTCAGATAGCAGAAAGAAACTATTAAGGGAGCTGATATTATGTGGGCAGTCACAACTGGAGAGATACATTTTGCTTTCTGTCTCTCTAATTCTGCCTAGAGAGAGTTTTAAGCTTAGTAGTTGTGGCACTCAGCCCACAAGATGGACTCTAATCATTCCTGACTCCTTGTATTCATATTTTTGTCTAGTTTCTTCCTACATTGAATCAGGATGGGTCTGTGCGACCAATAGATATGGTGGAAGTGTGATTTCCAAGGCTAGACCATAAAAGGTATTGCAGTTTCTCTTTTGACTTTTCAGATTGCTCACTCTGGGGGAAACCTATCATGATGTGAGGACATTTAAGCAGCCCTAGAAAGGCCAGGAAAAGGCACTGAAGCCTCCGACTAATACTGACCACCAATATACCAACATTGCAACACCATCTCCTGTAAGTGGATCCTTCAGCTCTCTGCAAACTTTCACGTGGCTGCAGCCCCAGGAGAGGCCCTGAGCCAAAACTTCCCAGCCAAGTCCCTTTCAAACTCCTGACCCAGAAAAACTGTGAGAGATATGAAATTATTACAGTTGGATTAAGAAGCTAATATTTGGGCAGTCGAATCGTTGCTTTGGCTGGACCCGGACGTGTGGCCCGCTGCGCCCGCTCTTTGCGCCCCGTCACTCCCGCCCGCCCGCAGGATGGCCCACAAGCAGATCTACTACTCAGACAAGTACTTCGACGAGCACTACGAGTACCGGCATGTCATGTTACCCAGAGAACTTTCCAAACAAGTCCCGAAAACCCATCTGATGTCTGAAGAGGAGTGGAGGAGACTTGGTGTCCAACAGAGTCTAGGCTGGGTTCATTACATGATTCATGAGCCAGAACCACATATTCTTCTCTTTAGACAACCTCTTCCAAAAAAGCAACAAAAATGAAGTCTATCTGGGGATCGTCAATTAAATCTTTTCCACATTTAATGTATATGTGTATATAAGGTAGTATTCAGTGAATACTTGAAGAATGTACAGACTGTTGATCCGTACCTGTGCATGAGCTGTATTCTTCACAGCAACAGAGCTCAGTCAAATGCAACTGCAAATAGGTTACTATAAGGTGTTTAAGATAAAATTTCTTCTAGTCGGTTTTTCTCTTAATATAAGTGCCTGTTTGACTTTACCTGTTACTTTTGTTAAATAAAGTTTGTATGTTGCATTAAAAAAAAAAAAGAAGAAGCTAATATTTGGAAGATCTGCTACTAAGCACTAGATAACTAATAAAGGAGAATTTATCCAATTGGAGAGATATGTAACTTGGTGAGATTTCATGGTAATGGAAACTCCTATGGCTCCCTGATTTTCTCTTTTCTTCAGACTGCATGCATTACTGGTAAGAGTCTGTTGGAATTTGGCTCCAAATAGGTTGTTCTCCCTTTTTCTTAAATTCTCACAATATTTCCCCCCATCTCACATTTATTTTTTAGCTAACTCTAGATTAAAGAAAGCATTGTCTTAATTCTTTTAACATGAATTCCACATTTCAAAATACATTAAAAATGCCATGCTGGTATCAAAGTAAATATGCCAAGTAGACTATAAAGGTAAAGAATGCTAAATATCCACCATATAAAAATGATCCATCATTACTTTAGGAACTCAAATAGGGAGAATATAAAATACAGATATGTTTAAAAAATAGTAAGCTATATAAGCAATATGCAAAGAGAGAATAAATAAGGTCACTTTGACTGAAACTCTCAGATTGCCAAATACAGGGAGTGAGCTGATAAAATCACACACTTTCCCAATTGCCAACATACCCCAGGAGGATCATCTGCTGAACAAAGATAAGCCATAAAAGGAAAAGCAAAGGTATTAGATAAATTGAAGAGTATTAAAGCAAAACACAAAATGACGATATAGCACTATTTTCAAGAAATCCAAGAAATATTTTTCATTTCATACAGAGCTTCATCTTGTTTATATTTCAAGATTAAATATCTTGACATCTTCATCACTTTCTCCCATTTTTTACCATGAGAGTTTCTAAATACTATTCATTCAATCAACATGTATTTATTGAGCACCTACTATATGCCAGCACTATTGTAAGCACTGGAAATAGAACAGTGAATAAGAAAGACAGTCTCATCCTTCATGGAGCTTAAAACTAGTGCAGATAAAATTAATAAATAAGCATATCACATCAGATGAGTATTAAGTGCTATGGAAGAGAAATTGAAAAGGTAAGGTGATACGTAGTCAAGATGGATGGTTTTGATGCAGGCTGGCTGGGTCCAAGAACCCAGAAGAGGTCCCACAGGACCAGCCAAGAGGGTCTTTGGCTTCACACAGGATGGAAATCAAACACAAGCTGAGAGGAAGTAAGAGTAGTTTATTGAAGACATAGAGCAAATACAGAGTGTCTGAGAGACTCAGAAGGGAAAGGAGAGAGAGTCTTGTCCTTGCTTGGGGTCCAGAGTTTTTACTGAGGACTGTGGTCTCTTTAGGCATCCAGGAACAAAGATGAGTGTTTAGGTGTTCTCCATAAGTCACTTATGCCCTGGAGCCAGGGGTCTTGGTGAATCAGTGGTCTTGGAAAATATTCATGATGATCCCACCTGGTCACTCCTTAGATGCTACCTATTGTGCTGGAAGACTCCAAAGAAATCATTAACTCCTTGACCTTTACAAGGAGCACATCCATTATCTGTTCTATAAGGCAGGTGTAAGGTGAGGGTGTAGGTCCCAGCAAGAATAGAAGCAGGAAAAGGAGCAGAAAAGCAGTTTTTCATTGGGTCTCTTTAGTTTCCCTGTCTCAGCCTATTTAAGAGAACATAGTCAAAGTCTAACAAAGTCAGTTACTATTAAATGTAAAATAGGTATAAATTTGATTCTCAACACTTGAGTGCATAAACTCTCTCTCCCCATGTTCCAAATTGAGTTCAATTTGTCTTTGAGGACTTCCTTATCTCTACCCTCTCCTTGAATGTTTAATAAGAAATTCAATCAATCATTTTGCAGGAGACTCTTTCACTTTCTTAAGGTCATTTAGGACTCCAAACATAATAACTTTGGAAAGCTTAAAGGAAGACCACAGATCTATGTGTCGTGGCCCCCACAAAGATCTTCATTGTCCAAGGCTGCATGGGTCATTCAAAGGCATACAGTGTCGATACTCTAGACCAAGTCCCAGCTTTCTCATTACTATGATTCTCAAGACTCTATCACTTATTCTTCAGTTCCTAGTAACCCAAATGCCCCCTTAAATGTGCCTACCATCTCTGGGTAAAGTACAAGTCTGTCTTTAATTTACAAATTTGTAATTTACAAAGCATTCAATTTACAAAACTTAGGGAATCCATATGTCCTCAGGGTCTCCTCTCTCCTTTTTTAAAAACCAAGAATCCTACCAGGCTCAGACAGTTCAGCTTTTACCTCCTGAAAACTCTTATTCCAAGAGAGTAAGAGAAAAAGAGGCAAAGAATTCCCGTCATTCTTTCCTGATAAGCCCAGAGGAAGTTACTACAGCAAATTTTTCAGTGAGGTTGTCTGCCACAGATACAAGAATAAAGAGGAATTAAATCCGCTTCCTCCAGTTTTTATAGTTACACTTGTCAGAAATCAAGATTTGACTACTAGATGTCACAGTGTATTTGCAGCAAGACAGAGTAGGCTGGAGGAAGATTGGGGCATAGCACTAAACTTACATATTTGGAGTCAGTGAAACACAATTTAGGTTACAAAGCCTGTTGTAATCAGTACAGAAATCTCTGTTCCTCCTTAAGGTAAATATTTTAAAATGGGAAATGAAATGAAGCATCAAAGAGTCTTAATATTCTAAGTCAGTAGAGCAAAGCAGGGAAAGTTTGGATGCCCAGACAGCCCAATAGATGGTCTCTTTAGGTATGATCAAAAGGAACCATGACCAGAAGCACTGGGCTTTGGATCAGAGGCAAGACTGCTAGTCTCAGGGAAAGAAATTGATAATAACAAGACTATGGATTTCTAAATAAGCTCTTGGCAAAGAAGGGTTTAAAAAATAAAACAAGCAAATAAATATAGATTGTTTTACATGGAATTCAAAACAGAATATGGTTAGGGCTTAGACATTCTTGACAAGGTGGGTAAAGGCAAAACACTGTATCTCATGGAATGGGTCAAGAATACCCTTTATAGGGGAAACCTATAAGCCCCAAGTTACCAAGTGTAGACACATACTCCACCATTCTCTCATCATACCACAGAGAAGCCAGGTGAGGACACGATGAGGCTGGAGGTAATAGCCATGCAGTGGTACTCCAGGGAAGGGCCCTGTTTTCTCTTCCATACCTACTTACAGTACAAGTTGGTGCATAGTCTTGGAAGCGAGGTATAAAAAGGAAAGTACCTAGGCACTAGAGAGTCTATAAATGCCAGTGCATTTGTCTGAGTTGTCTGAGAAATTGTATTTATGCCACTAAATCAGTGTTCTTCAACCAATTTTTATTAGTGCCCCACCCCAAAGAGCCTTTCGGAGATTTTGCTCCTAATAACATCCCTGATGAAATTTTAATACCCAATATACTATATTTCTGTCTGTGTGATATATGTATATTATCTGTGCTTTATGCTTAAAAAGAAGACGATTTTTCTCAGTACCCCCCCAAGAACCAATTTTTACCCCCTTGGGGGTGTATTACCACCACTGAGAATGCATATACCAGAGAAAGGAAGGGAGTCTCACTATCTGAAGGTAAGTTTGGGTGCAATTCCTTCCATGAAGGAAATGTGGCCTTGCTCATGGTCCACCTGTGATGGGACAACCTGAGCTTCTAGGGTCATGCATATGATAATCCTGCTTTTCCTCCTCTATTGTTTGTCAAATAAATGAATAAATAAAACACTCAGTCTTTAAAACTTAGCAATAAAAGCCAAATTGCTGATTCTGTGTTATTACAGTGGTTTCGGATCTTCTTGCCTATCTAGTAGTAGTCATAAAATATTTTAACAACTTCTCTTATGATATTGATGTTGCAATTTCTAATTAAGTTAAACAGACACCTAGTTTGTGACACACAGCAATTCCATTCTTAGATATATTCCCAAGAGAATTGTATCATGTACAAGAATGTTCAAACCAATTTTATTTGTGATAGTCCCAAACTGGAAAGAGCCCAAATATCTGTCACATAGTCTATAGCATATTAATGGGATAGAAGACTACTCATCCATCCATTAACAAAAATCAGCTACTGATGAGTATAAACCTATGTCAAAAACATTATGTTGAGCAAAAGAAGCTAGGCACAGAAGATTTGTGATGTATGATATATATATGTGTGTGTGTTATCCAAATATATGATGTATGATTCCAGTTATACGAAGTTCAAGCCTAGGCAACACTAATCGATGTAGAAAAATCAGAAGAGTGAATGTGTAGGGAAGGGGGTGGATTGATAGAAAAGGGCCATGAGGAACATCTATTATTAGGTGATGAAAATATCCAATATCTTGATGTCAACATTTGTCAAGCTATGAACTTAAGATTTGTGCATTTTACTGTATATAAATTGAACCTCATAGATAAAAAGATATTGCCACCAAAGTGATGTTGTCAGCAAATGTCATGGCAGTTTTCATGGTGGAATCCATTTTTAGTTAAAAAGTAACTTTTTCTGCCAAGAGGAAAATACTCTGTAATTGCTATTTGCTGCAACATAACAGAAGATGCTGATGGAGCAGGCCAGCATGCTCCAGATAGAAAGCTGCCAAGCAGACTGACAAAAGACATTCCTGACTTAAAAAGGCACCTGTTTTGTGCACAGCCTAAAATCAGCAAACAGCCTGTACACAAAGTGAACTTTGAACATTTAGAGCCCACATAAAAGGACTATGTGAAATCACATTTCGGGCCATGAAATGAGGAAACATTATCCCAACAGAAAATGATAAGTGATCAGATCCCACAGGACTCAGAACAAAAGGGTCAATTCAATGGATGCAATGAAAGAAAAATGGAAGTCCAGCCTCATCCAGACCAAGGATTATGATTTTAACCCAACATACTAAAGAGAATTACTGTTTCCTCAATAGCAAAAAGCTGGGAATTCATAAATAAATTTATGTTCATGTGAATAAAATTATCCAAAACATAAAATGTACATAATAAAAGCACCATTTTCTTTACATTCTTTTGAATGGGTTCAATCCATTTCAATGAATATATTAAGTAATATCTACAGTGAAAGAACCTCTCCAGCCATTGTTGTAGAGTTACCTGGACTGAGTGTATCCTACCTATTAATTCTACCTGATTGTGCTAAAGATTATCCTTTAAAGCACAAAGCATAGTGCTTCCTCCCTGAAATCCATACAGGCCTGAGCATTGGAGCAGGACTGATCCAAAGGCAGGAAGGAGACCACAGAGCAAAGAGAATGAAGTGAGGGGCTGATTTCTAATTTACCAAAGCCTTGCTCAGCTCTATACCTAATTAGATGTTAATAACAAAATCAGAGTCAGGCCAGAATGTGTTTTGTTAGCATGTTACAAGTGAAAGAAAATAAAATAGAGAAAGAAAAACAGTATATGTTTCTATCATTTTATAGTAGAAGAGGAAACCATTTGAACCATAAATGGGTAAATGTGGTCATCTTATAAGGAATACATTGAATGTGTGCACGTGGCTTAACACTTTCACCTCGATTTTATTCTTTTCTTAGGGAGCATAAAATGAAATGTACCGTTTTCTTGGGATACCGGCTTTCTCAGACTCGGTCTAGTGAGCAAAGTTGAGATTTTCAAGACTTTGGGGATCGCAATCATTTTAAAATCTACCTAATCTGTCGATCAATCTTAAGCTGGCCAGGTTCGTGTGAAAATAACTATTATGGTGAAAGAAAGCAGATAAATATTAGAACTATTTGGTGACCATTCTTTCCATTGCAGGTACCAAGGAAAGCTTTATCTAAGACAACAGTTGTCTGTTTTTCCATTATGACCTAAGGAACCCTTTCAATGAATCCTTCAAAGGGGAGGGCCATCAGTGTTTGGGATGCTATTTAAAGGATTCATATATTAATAAGCAAAAGATGAGTAGGTAAATGCATTATAAATTTGGGGGCCAGGTAGACAAACTCTTATAATTTGACCCTGCTGCTATGTAGTTATGGGACTTAGAGCAAGTTATAGCAGCTTAGTTTTCCTCATCCATAAAATTAAGATAAAAATAATCATCCTCACGGTACAGATAACCCTGAGGAATAAGTAGGATAACATAACAAAAATACCTACCATGTATTTAGGCCTAGAACATGGTAGTTTCCTGTTTTATTTTCCAGTGGCTGCCTTAACCACCACTGTAATACCATAAACCTGGTGGCTTAAAACAACAGAAGTTTCTTTTCCCACAGTTCTGGAAGCCAAAAATTCAACATCATTTTCAGTAGGCCAAAATCAAGATGTCGGCAGGACCATACTCACTCTGCGGCTCTAAAGGAGAATCTGCTCCTGGTTTCTTCCGGCTTCTGCTGGTTTCCAACATCCTTTTGCTAGTGTTCACATCACTCCAATCTCTGCCTTATCTTCACAAAGACTTCTTTTCTCTATGTATCTCTTTTCTGTCTCTCTCTTCACTTTTGATGGCATTTAAGGCTCACTCAGATAACCCAAGATGATCTATTCATCTCAGGATTCCTAATCATATCTGAAAAGACCCTTTTTTTCCAAATAAGATGACATTTATGGGCTCTAGGGATTAGGACATGGACATATCTTTGATGCATGGGGGTTACTGTTCATCCCACCTCAGTGCTCAATAAATGCTAAGAGGCTTTCTCTGTCATATATATGTGAGCATAAGGAGCAAGAACTTTATCCTCTTCAAAGCCTGAAGCCATATTTGTGGGACTGGTCTAATAACAGTGGGTGCAAAAAACATATCTCTTCACTAAGGTTGAGAATAACCAAAAGTCAAGGAAAGCCTTAGAGATATTTTCTTTTCCAGCCATCAGAAGTATTCTCTTAAGCAAAAAAGAAGTATTAAGATTACTTTATCAAGAAATAAGCACTCAACCAAATACAGCTTAAAGAGCAGTATTTCTTAAGTAATAATAGTATGTATATTTTCTGTGAAGCTTATATTTGTATAAAAATGTGGAACATTCACACATTCAGTTATTTGAATTTGGTGTCTGTTGAAAACAAAACCAGAAAAATGTTGAGACTTTCAAAGTAGGCCACATATGTAAAACAAAGCGTGGTAAAAGTACCTAGCTTGGCAGATGGCTCGGAGTGAAATCACAAAGTGGTGTGGTGAGACATTTAATGAAAAAAAAAGGCAATGATAAGCTGTCAGCTAATGCATTATTAATTGCACTAAAAACCTCTTCTCACCAAAATATACTAAAAGGCAAAATCTTTTGCACACAAATATATGCTAAAGCACTTTCCTTTTCACGTCCAAAGAGGATTTTTTTTCAAAGCAGTAAATTAGAAATCTTAAATATTAGACTTTCATAACCCATCTACATAATAATTTGTAAGGTTTTTATGCAAAAACAATTCTTCCTAAAATGTCTGAAGTAAGTAATGCTTACATAACTAAAAGAAAAGATAAACCAATAGGGATTCTCAAACTAAATTTTCCTTTATTCAAATGAAAAACAGTGATGATGGAAAGTAGAATGGGAATTTCCTTCCATCTTTTGATAAATGCATTTTTTTCAATCAACAAATTCACATTCTGATGATATGCTACCAGTTCCTTTCACAGCTAATTCCTAAAATTTCCAAATCTTCAATGACACAAAATCCAGCCTAGCCTCAGTATATTAGACATGACCCTTTTAAAAACATTATGGAACACTCTGGAAGGTAAGTTTAGATGTATCTCCCTTAGAGCCTCCTGCTCTCAGATACACTCCAGATTCACACACCCATCATTTTGTAACCGAACTCAAGGGGTTCCTACTTAGGTGCAGCAGCATCAAAATGAACACAACCCAAGGTAGTATTGAAAGCAAACAAGTTTTTATTACTTGTCACAAGTGAGGAGACAGGAAGATAGCTCTCAAAGTACTGTCTGTCCATGGGGTTAGTGCAGGAAGCTTTCATAAGTCTACTACCGCGTGGGGGCAGGGTACATTTGGTTCAATTGTGCGTGTCCAGGATGTCAACGTGCTAAGGCATACGTTGTCTGTTCAAAAAATGGCAGAAACCTCCACCCATAGGAGATCTTAGTATTACAATGAAATAAAGCTAACTTTAGAACAACTGCATCCTAGCTAACAACTTGCAATCTTAATTGTTCACAGCTTCCAGCCCCATCTCCCGATGTCAGAACAGTTGGGTAGGTGTGTAAAGTTGAACATGACTCCTCTCATACCTGAGATCTATAGGCAAAATGGATTTATGCATGCCTTGAAAAAGTTGATCAGAAAGACTATTCCAAGAAGTCACTAGCCTTGCTAATACTGTAAGCTAGGTTGCAATGTGAAATTACTCCAATCAGAGGCCTGACATCTATCAGCAGAAGGGAGGAAAGAGACAACAGCAGGGAAGGAATGCGTTTTGTTTTGCAGAACTAGCAATTCCCTATAGCCCTTTATGTAAGCCAGTTTGGAGTGGACACCTGCACAGAAGCCCCACAAGTCGTCTTAAAGTTACCTTTTAGCTCATTAGAATAGTAAGATTCCCTCCTATGGGTGGAGTTTTCTGCCATTTTTTGAACATAGGATGTATTCCCTAGCATGTTGACGTGCTAGGCATGCACAATTGAACTAAAGTGCCTAAGGCATAGAATATGTGTAAGTTCCTTAATGCACATGCAAGCTCCCTGCCTCCACTTCCTAATACACTGAATAAAAGCTTTCTGTACAAACCCCACAAGGAGACAGTGCCCTGAGAGCTATCTCCCTGATGTGGGTCACCAAGGGCAAAGGTCAAGAAAGAATTCTTGAGACATTTTATGATGCAAAAAGGTGCTTTTATTGGCAGAAAGAGCTGCACTTGTGATTGTGAGGAGCAACTCATTATATACTTCTGAGTTTTGGGGGGAGGGGTAGAGATAACTACGTCTCTAAAGGGATTTCTGCCTGTTAATGAAGAAATATAGGATCCTGGAGGGCTGGCTATTGTCAAGATAAGGTTGCTTTTAGTCTCTAGCAAAACATTCACATTAAGGCAGCCTTGAGTTCCTTGAGGACTGTCACGCTCTGCATGCCTCAGGTATTTATCAGTGGGCTGCAAGTTTTAAGGAAATTTAATTTTAGCTGTATTTCTCTTGCCTTTGTTCTCCTCATCATCCCTGCCTCCTTACTTGTAACAAGTAATAAAACTTCTTTGCTTTCAACACTTCCTTGGGGTCGTGTTCCTTGAGTTTGTTCAATTTGATGCGCTGCAAGCAGCAAACCCCAGGAGTTTCATCAACTACTACATTTAAAGTACCTCCTGGTTCCATCACTTCCTCTGTATTTTAAGCTGCTGCCCCAGAGACTGAGCCTTTGTGATGTCATCTTGTCATCCTCCTCAACACCTTCCTCAGTTTTTTTTGTGTTTTGTTTGCCGTGCATTTGTTAGCCTTATTATTCCTTGAGTAAACAGAAAGAACTAGTTTGCCTTAGTGGCACACTCTGTTCCCTATTGGGTAGCCTAAGGAGAAATGAGCTCAGCAGGTCTGATACAGCTTCATTGCCTTAGGAAAGGTCAAGGATGTGAG